>NW_017536971.1:64881-112758 GCF_001853355.1 Bactrocera latifrons | reverse complement strand
CCAAGATAGACGAAATTATCTACAACTTCAAAGTTATGACTGTCAACAATGATGTGAGTGCCAAGTCGCGAGTGCAGGGGATACCAAATTCAGACCTCGCGGCATAAAGGCAACTCCTTTTCGTGCTGTCGAAAGCAGCTTTGAAATCGACGAAGAGGTGGTGAGTGTCGACTCTCCTTTCAAGGGTCTTTTCCAAGATTTGGCGCTTGGTGAATATCTGGTCGGTTGTTGATTTTCCAGGTTTGAAGCCACACTGATAAGGTCCAATCAGTTTGTTGATGGTGGGCTTCAATCTTTGACACAATACGCTCGATAGAACCTTATATGCGATATTGAGGAGGCTTATCCCACGGTAKTTGGCGCAGATTGTGGGGTCTCCTGTTTTCAGGATTGGGCATAGCACACTTAAGTTCCAATCGTTGGGCATGCTTTCGTYCGACCATATTTTACAAAGAAGCTGATGCATTCTCCTTATCAGTTCTTCGCCGCCGTGCTTGAATAGCTTGGCTGGCAATCCATCCTCCCCCGTCGCTTTGTTGTTCTTCATGCGGGTCATTGCTATTCGAACTTCTTCCTGGTCGGGCAATGGAACGTCTGCTCCATCGTCATCGATTGGGCGTTGTGCGTTCACTGCCATTTAGCAGGCTGGAGAAGCATTTTTTCGTAGAATTTTTGAGCATTACCCCTGTCGGCCAGCTTATCAATCTCTTCGTACTCACGCATTTCGACGTTTTTCTTTTTCTGTCTGCAAATGCGTCTCGTTTCCCTCTTCAACTCTCGATATCTACCCCATCCGGCACGTGTTGTAGTCGATCGTAACGTTGCGAGGTAGGGAGCCTGTTTTCTCTCCGCTGCGACACGGCACTCCTCGTCGTACCAACTGTTCTTTTGCACTTTCCGAAAAGCAATGGTTTCGGTTGCAGCTGCACGTAAGGAGTTTGAAATGCCGTMMCACAGTTCCCTAATACCGAGTTGTTGACGAGTGCTCTCAGAGAGCAGGAGTGCAAGCCGAGTAGAAAATTGTTCGGCTGTCTGTTGTGATTGCAGCTTCTNCACAGTTCCCTAATACCGAGTTGTTGACGAGTGCTCTCAGAGAGCAGGAGTGCAAGCCGAGTAGAAAATTGTTCGGCTGTCTGTTGTGATTGCAGCTTCTCGACGACGAACCTYCCTTGTGTTTGATGGTGTGCGTTTTTTGCTGCACAGTAATCCACTTAAGGTAATAATATAATCTCCGAAAAAATTGTTCAGATCGGATTACTATAGCATATAGCTTCCATACAAACTGAGCACATAGTTACTAAAAGAAATGCACCTGTTAAGGGTATAYTAGGTTCGGTTCAGCCGAAGTAAGCGTTTTTTCTTGTTTTAATATTGCATTCAATCGTTTTGAAGTAAACTGACTTTAGYAGCCATCCGCAAAGCTAAACCCCATTATGGTATGCAAAGCAAATATTTCGTAAACTCTCGCAATAGCAACTATTTCGTAGAATAGCTTCAGTGAGTTTCAGTTCTCCTTTTCGCAATATTTCCAATTAGTCGAAGTAATTTTTTTCATTCTATTGTCTTGTTTAAATTCTTCATTTAATATAAATGTCGTGGAGGGGTCAGTCAGAACATCTATGGTTGTCAACATACAAAACTCCTTACTGCTGTCTCCATTCGATAGATCCTTTGAGAATGTTTCTCAACAGAACTTTAATATCCTGCCAAGTGTAATCACCACTTTCTTCTCTTGTTCCTTTCCACAATTAAATAAAACAGCAATAATAGGGGTTTAAAAAGTACTTGTTGTGTTTGAAATGTTTTAAAACCTATTAAAACGAATACAAGAACAAGAAGTGCTAAGTACGGATGTAACCGAAAATTGTATACTCTCGCAACTTTCTAGGATCAAAGCCTGAAAAACACCTCTAAGTATTGGCATTATATTGTATTTATATTCTACTATGGAAAGTATGCTKTTAAGGCAATAGTACACTGTTATTTGAAAACAATTTTCCTGGATACCGTTAAGACACTTATGTATTGGTTTTCCATAGGCCACTACAGAAGTAGAYTGATAAGGTAGACAGCAAACATCGCCATATTTTTTCCCGCTCTTTTGACATTTCTCTTCAGTAAGGTTTGCCATATTATCATAAAAATGAAATATTCGATAAAACTACGAGTCTAAATGATTAAAATTTACTACAGAAATTCGATCAGTGGCCTCAACTTTAAGAGCGGGTTTTCAAAAGAGCGCTAGAATATCTTTTTTTAAATAAACAAAAACGGTTTACGATATCAACGAAATTCATTATTCCTGGGAAAGTACATTCGTACATACTCCAAGAGTCACCATTGCATTCCGAAAAAATTACGGAATTAGATTATATGTGGTTCCAACATTCGGCGCCACAAGCCACACATCAAATGTCACAATCGATTTATAGAAAACAAAATTTTCCMAAGGTGATATCTCACGAAATGGCTCAATCAATTGGTCAGTGACGTGTGGTGAACTTCACTCGAATATCGAACGTAAAATTGCAGCAGTATCGGCCGATTAATGTTTGAAAACTGTCGAAAGTTTTGTAGCGCTCTTATTGGAAACACCATTATATTGACAGAAAGATGGGGTATAAAAGGAACCGTCAGTTTGGGCCTAAGGAAAGTTTGACACGGTTTTAAGCATTTTTGGCACAAGTTATTGTTCGATTTGGACAATTTTTGGACATAACATGAAGAACCTTGAGGACACTATTTGTGTAATTTTTTTTTTTTTTTTTCTGAAAGCTTCGTTGGTATTTGATTTGTACACATGTGAAGTGAAGTGAAATTCAGAAGTTTCGCCTATTTCCACAATGTATAATAGAAATGCTTAGGTAACCTCACCAACCAAATTGGATTGAAATCGCTCAAGTAGTTCCTAAGGCATTGGATTTCACCTGAAGTTGGGAGGTGCCGTTCTCATTGTCCATTGGTCTTTCCCACCAATKTGGTCGTGAGATTTGTTTGGGGTGCATTTATTCAATGAGTTATCACACCTTTAGTAGTTTCCAATAAAACCGTTATGTGGGAAGTGGCCGTGGTTACTATATGTTTGTAATCATTATTGAAACACATTATTCACAGACTTTGAAGAGGTGCTAAAATAACTTCGTTTCAGAAAGTTTGGATGATATATCGGTAGCTATTTAGAAGATTAAACCGTTTAAGGACGGATCACACCCACTTAAAAAAACAAATTAGGTGTCTAGCTACTGCAATACTGTATACCAAATTACAGTTTGCATCATAATTGTTATGGAGCATTAAAAGTTTTTGTATAATGCCATTTTATGGGCGTGAAGGTAGTTCGATTACGCCAATCTCCAATACCGGCCGCCTTTGGGTACCAGTAGTACAAGTAGTAGTTTATCGAACATACAGACAGTCACTTCGGTTTCAACTAGCCTCGTCATCCTGATCATTTATATATTATATAACAGGTTTGAAAAGATCCCTAACTGTCTCGAGTTAAGTCAACAGAAATAAAATACTCTGTAGCAACATGTTGCAGGAGTATAATAAAGTCGTCTATTTTGGGTGCGAATATAATTTAATTTGCAAATCTAGAACTGTTATCAAAGGGTGAATTTACTTACCAAACACTTTTTAAACCAAATAAAATGGCAATTTTAAAAATAATCGATTTTTGGACGTTTATTTCGTTTCAGTTAAAGTTCAGATTAGCAACTACAGGTTGAGAACTCGCTTATTGTAGGAAACGAGAGTGTAAATTAAAACTTAAAAATATTGTATAAATATGAATGCAATACACGGGATAAGAGCTAGACCTGAGTGGGGGGAGAACACTAACTAAATATACCTGTAAGTTTACATACTCGTATGTATATGTACGTCTAGACTATATAGATTACAGTTAGGTGTATGCACATTCATTTCATATACTAATTATGCACTTGAGAATTATGGTCTTACGAGCTTATAGATATTAAACTGTCGTCACCTAASAACTTCCACATTTACATCAAACGCTTAAACACGGACCCCTACTTAAGTACTCACATACATACTATACATATATACAGAGGTATATACTACTTAAAATTAAGAGTTTGTTGAACGCTGACCGTCGTCGAGGACAGCGAGTGTGATATATTCAACATTTTTTCTAAGTTTGTTTGTTTAAAGCTTAATAAACTACAGCTTGCACGACGAACAATTATACTTACTGTTTCCTGAAACTCATATTTGGCACTTCTGAGTTACCATTCGTTTATTATACAATTTGGTTTTCTTTTCATTAATAAATTTCTACAAATTTCTTTAAAATTTTAAAGCAATAAAACTCAAGTATAAAAACATCCTGTCTGATCTCTTATCATCTACTTTTTACCCACACAATAATACATATATGTATGTTATACATATGCACCTATGTATATGTAACGGATGTTTTTAGACGTGTGGTTCAATGAGGAAATACATTTCTCGGAGTTGACATTGTAGACAGATGTTCGAATTATAAATATGATAATGAACCGATTTACTCCGGAACAACGTTTGCAAATCGTGCAAATGTATTACCAAATTAGTAATTCGATTCACGCGACGCAAAAAAATTTCAGCGATGACGCACACTTTTGGTTGAATGGAATCACAATTGTCGCATTATTATAGATAATAATCCACAAGGTATTTTTGTGACACCGATAAATCGTCAAAAAGTCACTCTATGGCCAGAGGCTATAATTGATCCATAGTTCTTCAGAATTGAAACCAACCATAATATTTCAGCCAATGGGGAATAGCTGTTTTGATTAATGACTTTTTCGTGCCTAAATTGGAGAATGTTGATGTACACGACCTTTAGTTCCAACAAGACGAGATTTTACACCGTTGGATTATTTTTTGTGCGGGTTATGTGGAGTCGTTTGATAGGCAGATTAACTCAAGACGATTGAGGCACAGTGGGGCTCATTTCTCGAATGGATTAAMAACAAAAATAAAAATAAGAGCTAATATTGATTTTGAGTAAAAGAAAMAATGAAATAAGGTCCATAAAAAAATTCAGAAGCAACTTTAAACGATACTTTAGGGTTAATAGTTGAATTCAAACAACGGTAATACCGCCATAAGTTTTTTTCTTACCCCGCAGAAAAGCATGTTAAATAACCTTAATAAATTTAAATTTAATAAATTAAAAGCATATACTATTAATTCTAGTGTCTAATGGGTATGATCTCAATAACAAGAAATTTTGACACTTGAACATAAAGCAACACTTTTGTTAAGTCATATCCATCGTAAAACATTCTCCCGACTTTGTATAATATAATATATGTTTCATACACGGACCAGAAATTATCGAAAAATYTCTTTTGCATATTGGCCAACAAGGAGGAAACAAAAAATCTATAAAAATATCGGGAATTTCATTGAAGAAAATGTAAATCAAAACATGATTCTGAATTGTCTTTTGTTAATTTCATATCCCATTATTTCAAGAATGTGAAGATTGCCAAAAAAAAGAACATTTAAAATTTACCAAATCAATTTGTTGACTCAATCATATGTGATGAATGTATAATTAAGGGCTGTGATACTGATGARGATTACGATGATGGTGTTGCTGAAGTTCAAAAGTATCCTAGTAACAGATAAAGATGGCAACAATATTGATAAATATTAAATAAAATCATTTTGGTTGTTTTTTATTTTACATTTACACAACCATTATTTATATTGAAAATAATAAAAAATAATAATCATCGAAGTAAAGCTTTCGTGAGGTGATGCACAAAAGTAGGGATCCTGGTCAAAATATGTGACGCCTTGGAAGAGAATATTCGATACGTTATTGCTAACATACGACCTGCTTCAAAAGATAGTCGGAAGTTTGGCCTCTCGGCTGCAATTTCTTTGAGCCAACCGCGGCGGTCACTTGCYTGAAATCATATTTAAAATATAATGGCAAACACTTATACAAGTATTTTTAATAAAACTAAATTCTTGGCCATAACGGTATAGAAAATTGAATGTGTTGCATTCTTTTTGAAAACCACATGTCTAAAAATACCTCTTATAGAGTATTGACCTGCTTCYATATACATATAGGTGCATATACATACATATGTGTACATGCGTAAGAATATATCTACTTTTCACTTAATTATCTGTCTTTGGGTTCTTAGGGTTGTAATACGTTCATATGAAGAACTCTTCACTTCTATTTATGTACAACAACGSCAATTTTTACATTATGAAGTCTACCTATTCCAGTTTACCTCAGAATCTTAGACATATCTTGTGATTTGCGTRTGGAACTCAGAAAGGCATATTTGCAATTGGCTAAATGAGGGACGTTCAGTCGGTAATACTGCCCAGCAGTAGGCCATAATGGTGAATCTACAAAAAACAAAAAGAAAAATTCGCAATAAAGTTAACTTGTGTGACACTAAACATTAAAAATAACTTTTGAAAAATAAAATTATGAGAAATAAATGTTTCAARGGTTCGATCCTTCACTTACAATTCATCTGGACAGTTATAGGGTTGTGCCAGACGGTAGCCATCCTTCAAGTAATGCTCCATTTCATATGGGTCGATCTCGGCGTAAGGTAGTTTACCTAGTGTGCACATCTCCCACATTAGAACACCGAAGGACCACACRTCGCTACCCTCGTTGTAGTGCTTCTGTTGTATAGTCTCAAGTGACATCCATTTAATGGGCCGATTTTCACCATCGCCTAAGCAATTATAATCGCCTGAGAATAAATCACGACTCAACGAACTATCGGTAAGTTTGACGCGCAGTTGGTCATCGATACTAATGAAGGAGAGAAAACGAAAGAAATATGTTTGTTTCCATTATTATGACAATTATTGCCTACTATACTAATACTCAAAGTGCCTAACARGACCAGCAAAAATTTAAATTTATGTTTGTTTTACTGCTCGAAGCTCCAAACTCGAAAATATAAAGCTTTATGTTTATTATACGTACGACGTTTCTAATAAAATAAAGACAACTTTTCAGAATGTTGAAACTTTTCAATCCAGACTAAATCAACTATTTCAATTTCATACGTAGTTCTGAGCTAAGCTTTATATGGTATGTTGGAAAAAYACATTGAAACTTCATAGAATTCTTTATCGTATTTTCCTACTTCTAACGATTACAAAAGTGTATACGTAAAGATAATATACATATGGACATATGTGACAATAATTCTTCTTATTAAAATGTATGCAACTACTTACACACAGTTCCTGGCCGCAACATCCTTATGGATTACACCGTGATTATGTAAGTGTTCCATGGCCATTGCCAGTTGCGAGGACATTAGCACTGTCTGGATGGTGGTAACGCTTCTCGCAAATGCTGGTTCTTGTAAGAACAGCTTCAAATTTCGTGTATTCTTGGCCGCTGGATAGAGCAAAAATGGTGTGGTAAAATCCTCGATTGTAACGCCTAAGACAGAGAGTACGTTGGGATGTGCCGCATTGTATAGCATCATACCTTCTTGCAGCAAAAGCGACACTTGGATTTGACTGGCATGTTGAGCGACAGTTTTCACCAGTACCTCTTGGCTGTCATTGTAAGTACCCTTATAGATGCGGCCATATGTGCCCTCTTGCACCAAACTTGATAATCGAACACGACACTTTTGTACAGTCAATTCACTCAGACGACGATTAAATTCCTCCGGTTCCTGTTCGTACTCTCGGAAAGGTCGTGTGAGTGTTGCATAAGTGGGCGTGATAACAGAGGGACAAACATAGATGGAATTGTGAGCTGTCGATGATATTGTAGGTAAGCGCTGAAAGCTCGATGTTTTAATCAGATGTACCCCGTGATTTTGCCGCTTCGTTGGTCCCTTAGCGCAGTAAGCAATTACAATTAGTGTAACGACCAGTATCAGTGCCAGTATACCGCCAATTATGAGTGTGGTTACACCGCTGGTGGGTGGCGCAAGTGTCTCCTTTAGCATGGGATCAAAATCGTGCAAAATAGTGCCTGGACCGCTCAAACGACCACCGCCCAACAAATTTTCATCCCTCATATGCTCTTCATCACTACTAGTTGCATGTGGACTTATGCCGTCCTCACTGAACTTAATCCCCTCGTTTTCATGCACTACATGACCACCAGTAACATCTTCCAAAATACCCTCTATCGGTTGGTTAATATGTTTGTTCGAATTGCCAACACCACTACCGATATTCGCATGGCGTCCGTCTTCCTGTGGGCCTGCAAGACAAATTTTTTTGCGTTTGAACATCAAATCTGTTATGTTATTCGTCTTTCGATCCAGTATTATTTCGATGGCGATGGTGACCTCAACTTCGGCGTCTCGTGTGCCAGAGCATTTTAAACTGACAGCGAAAGTTTGTGGCTCCAGCGGAATTTCGCCGATGCGTGAAATATTCAACATTGGCCGTGGCAGTACGAATGGCTCTGATGTAATAATGTTGACACTGTATGGGAGCGGATGATGGGCTAGACTCTGCCACGTAAAGGAGATCTCGTTGACGTTCGCCGGCACAGGAACGGCAAAATTAAGCGCATAATCGTTAACCTGGCCATCCCTCACATAATACAACTCAGCCGAGACACCTGCAAGAGAAGAGATAACGTTCACTATTAAATGCTCGGCAATTTCGAGTTAAACTCGAAGCTGGGCGAAATAAAAGTATGCGTACAAATAGAAGAAACAGTATGTGGGGGAGAGAATTTTGCATGCCACAATACCTTTCCGACACTGCAAACTGAAAAGAGAATGAGACGGTGGGTGTGCTTTATTTTAGTGGGCTCTGTTGATGACACTGACAGCCCAATTAAGAAGTTGGCGATTATAAAAAAATGTCAGATTGGTTGAAGCAGTGACAATGCCGACGTAATTATGTGTTTACAACAAGAAAAGAAATTTCCATATTTAGTTCGTGGCTTGAAATAGGTTCTGGCTCATAATTTGATTATGGACAGGTTTGCAATAGTAGAAAGCTTATGCAAATGTATATACTCGTAACACAAATTTCTGTAGACCGGTGCAGCAGTCCTCAGTAAAAGAATGATAACACCATCACCAAATGACCATCATGTATCGTCAAAGTGTTTTGGGCCTGTTAAAATCTAAYTGGACGTCTAATTCTAGCCAATTCGTCCTGTTTAATTAACTGAATGAATCTTTTGAGTTTTGTGCCAAACGAAATAATTAGATAATACAATAAACAAATTTTACATCGAATTTGTTTTGTTTAAACAGCATTCAAATACAAGAATGATAATACTATACATGAATAGGGATGTATGCTATCGATAGCCGACGGTTACGAAAATCTACTARAACTTTATATAGTACATAGATGGACTTCCTAATTCAATTTCATTAAATTAGTTTAAATTAATTTTCTAAATCGAACAAAATTTGTATTGCATGATTACATGGCTTTGCGCAATGTCTAATCGTTTTTAATATTTTGCGGCATTTTAAATCATCGATTATTGGGTAAATTGCGTTGGCCACGGATTAGCGATACGTATGACATTATGGTGTAAGTAAAGAGACCGACACCTCTACACGATTTCAATTTGAGAAGTCCGCTACTAACTGACCAACGACAGTAACCGTTGTTCCTGTGTGAGGTTACCAAGTCAAAGGCCTACGATATGTGTGGTGATGTGGTCTTTGGGGTTCACATAAACCATACTAAATGGCGGCCTTAACACCAGAAGCCACATTTTCTAAGCTCGTAACAACACTTCCCACATCGATGCCCACAATATTTTTTGCATCGATCACCGTGGTGTGCGTGGAAGCATTGTCCAGCATGAATATTGGCGTTCGTGGTGAACGCAATTTGTTGGCGACGTTTCCAAACTCACATACAGTGTGCGACAAATCTAAAGCACGGAATCTACCTTGTCGGTATTTAACTGAATAAAATCATAAAGTATATATTATTAATTTGTACTATTAGTTCATGTATTCTTCTTTTAAAATTAGTAAACATTAAACAAATTAACTTATTAAAATAATAAGTAAAATTCCGTATATGAAGAACTCCTAAAATTTATTACGACAAAACTAAAACACATAACTAAGAATTCACATTTATTGCACAGTAATTGTGTCTAACGGTTTTTAATAAATATGTGGTATATTTCTTTAAAGAACAGACTGACGCGACTGGAATTTGTGAGGATACACATAAATTGGACTATTACCAAATGGAAAACTGTGCGTTTTTCTGGCGAATCGATGTGTAATATCAAAGATATATGTATATGGGCTTAAGCTGGTAGGCAGTCTGAAAGAACAACGCCCAAATCAACGTTATAAAACAAGGGCGATGAAACATGGTGGAGACAGTATACTAGTGTAGGGTTGTTTTTCAGGGAATTCATTATATAAAAAGTATAATGAACAAATATAARCATAAATAAATTTTTCAGAATATTATGCTGCCGCTGCAGAAGAAATWACTTTAAAATGGAGTTATCAACATGACAACGACCAGAAACACACTGCTATTTGAGTAAAGCAGTGGTTTGTTGATAACAATATTGAGATTTTGAGATGACTCACACAATCACCAGATCTCAACCGCAAAGGGAACCAATAGGAAATTRTAGATCGAAAAATCAGACGTGAGAATTGTAAAAATAAGGACTTTTTATTCCTACAAGTAAAGGTAGCATGGAAAAGCATTTCCTGCGACACRTCAAATAAATTAGTTGAGTCCATGCTTCGCCGATGTGCAACYGTATTGAAAAATGAGGGATACGCAACCAAATATTGAAACTATTATAAAACCATTTCGTGCTTTAGTTTTGTCGCACASTGTATGTACGCAAGCACATACATGCACGCACATAAATAAAAAATGCCTGGTGGTTAGTGTGGCTATGTCCGCACATTATCATTCCAACACTATTGCCTGTGTTTTGGTTTTCGTTTTTCTCTTGTTTCGTCGTTTGATTATACGCGTTAGCATTACATTGGAATCCTTTGTTGGCTACCCAACAACTGATAATTACATGTCCGCATGGTCCCTTGTAACGACAAAAGCATATTCAACGACAGCTGGTCGCCATAAGCTTTGAAACGACCTCGAATTGATATGCTTGTGTTGTGAAAAAAATGTCTGTGTATATGTTTCACACAAGTATGCAAATACGTATATATGTGGGTAGAAATGTTAGTTAACAACCAGCAAGGATCTCATTCATGGCAAAATACATTAATGCTTTCACCAAAACAAAATATGCAAAATATCTTTGTTAACGTCAAAATACCCTTGAACATTTTTATTTAAAAGAATTTTTGAAAAGAATGTAGTAGACTTTGGTGATTCTAAGGCCTTATTTTCGAATCCTAGGGCTCTAAAATGTCCGATTTCTGCCCTAAATATTTTGAACGATTTTGTAATATATTTTAAACCTAACGATTGTTCGTAAGTATATAATGATTTTCAGATTGGTGTAACCGAACCGCCCAACCTCTTGTTGGCTTAATGGATAACTTGAAAACTTTAATATTTTACTAAACAGTTTCACCTGTGTTCACTCTCATATCATTATACGAAACATATTTTGTACGCAAGACCATAATTTTGAAYTTCCAGTTTGTATGGCAGCTGTATGTTACAATAATGACAAATAAGCAGCTCCTTGGAAAGAAAAAAACGTGTGCAAAATTTCAGAACAATATCTCGAAAGCTGATAGTCTAATTCGAGTATATGCGGATGGACGGACACCCGGTCTGGCTAAATCGGCATCATTTGTATACATAAATGTATATATATATTTAAGAGGGTTTCCTTCTGGRTGTTACAAACTTCGTGGCAAACTTAACCTGCCTGTTCAGGATATAGCAACAGCCTAAAAATGAAGCACCCTCCACCCTTACGCACATCAATTTACGACAAATACACGGCTGCCAACTATAAGCTGCTAACGAAGTAATGTTTGAGCAGTTATTGAATTTCGAAAAATTTCTACAGTCAACTTGAATTAGAGAGTAAAAATTAAGAAAATAAAAGTAAGTGAACGCAAAGTTAGAATATTAATTTCGACGTGAGTAGTAATAGAGACACTCAAAGCAAACAAATTACAATTGCATATATGAAATTACGGTATGTGAGAGTGCGCAATAACCGTTAAGTATACGAATTGAATGTGTTTCATGTTCGCATCTCGCTTCCTTTGTTTKCACTGCACTGCTCGCATTATTCGCTATAAAGACACAACATAGCACATTGTTGTTGCAARGCTAAATATATTGGGAAAATTACAAAACTAAAACATATCACATAAATTAAGCAATGGTTGAAGCAGGAATAAAAAATTGCAGATCTGACTCGCTCTGCATATTTCTATTGTTTTTACAGATAATAGGCCCAAATGCCCCGCCGCCTACGATACGCCTTTATCGCCGAATTCGCCCAATCAAGCATCGTAGCTTGCAAACGGTCGCTTGTGCACATCACCGTTAATGCGTGTACACATTGCACAGATTCATATGGACAAATACTAGTGAGTGCGAGTCCTCGTCTGCTTTTGGGCGCTGAAGTGAAAAAGGCAGCCGCCTCGAAAGAAAGAATAACATTTTCGCAATCGCTGCCAATTTCGCATTATTGCAAATGCGGCTGTTCCTACCAGCAAAAACAAGTAAAGTAACAATAATAGTAGCAATAATGGCCAACCGACAGAGAAACAGCAACAATAGCAATAACAATAACATTAGAAACTACTGCTACATTGATTCCTAAGCAGCGCATTCAGCATTTTTGCATTTTTGGCATTTCGCTTTTCCATTTTTACACTGTTTTCCACCTCCTTAAATATTAAAACCGCAAATTTTTTGTTAAGGATAAGAAATATAATTCAAAGAAATCGAATGCTGACCTTATTCTCCAGAATTTGCATATTTGTGCGAAGCACGTTATTTACTAGGATACCATAACATTGTTTTACTTTGCGATAAATTCAATGGATTTATATGTTTAAAACGGATTGAATCATTTTTCTAAATCCTTATGTATCCATCAATACTAAACTGAATAGAGCAAAAATAATGTATGCTATCACATCATTATAAATTTATGAGATATTTAGATGAGCTTCACCCATTTGAATCAATATATCGGTTTATTTATATTTTGTTAATATATTATATATCTGTCTCTTATACACATCTAGATGTGTATAAGAGACCTACCCAAAACACACGTCATATCTTCTATGTAAATGGTCGTTATGGAAATAAAAATAGCTCCATAGATCCCGCAATCACTAGATATTAATACTATTCAAAATATCTGGAGTTATTTGGAAAAACGTATTCGAAAACATCAAATTTCYTCGAAATAAGGCCAAAAATCTGGGTCGTCAACTTAGAGGTTCAAAATATCTGSAAATAATACAAGAAATCGAGTGGGAAGCATACGTCGACGTCTAGAGACAATAATTGCAACAAAATATAGCCCAAAAACCGCTCAAACTATTRCAATTACTTTGAATTTATTTAAATAATCATTGGTGTACGTAAACTTTTTTGATATGAATTAGGTGCATTTTAAGCTTTAGCAATAATTTTTTTTATTTGGGAAAAAAAAATATTTTGATATGCTATATTTAATATTAAATAAATAGTACATATCTTGAAATGGATAGAAAAACACACAAAATTTATTCATTTTGAAATAAATAAACGTGTCGTCATTTAATAGAACTAGGTGTATGTAAACTTTATTGGTCCACTGTATGTATTACTGAAAGAAGAAGCCCGCTGAGTGGGATACATACCGAGAGTTGARGGAAACGATACTCATTTGCAGACAGAAAAATAGAGTGGCCGAAATGCTTCAGTATGATCGAAAATTCTACGAAAAAATGCGGCGACTAACAGAAGGTTTTAAGACCGGAGTATACTCTTGTAGAACCCCAGAGCTGATATAGTAACCGATGCTCAGAGTATACCAAAATTATGGAGGAAAAACTTCTCTAGTGAATGGCAGTGAAAGCATAACACCAGGAGTTGTCGAACCCAATTTCCTATGACGTTTCATAGCTCGACCATGAAGAAGTTCGAATARCAATTACMCGTCTGAAGAACAATAAAGCGRCGGAAGCCGATGAATTGYTGTTCKAGCTATTCAAATCCGGCGAAGAAAAAGGAGAAAGCATCACCTTCATTGTAAAATATAGTCAGATGAAAGCATGYCCAACGATTCGAATTAAAGTGTGCTCTGCTCTTCCCATCCATAAAAAGGAATACCTCACAATCTGCACCAACTACCATGGGATTAGACTCCTCAATATCGCGTATAATAATGTTCTATCGAGCGAATTGTGAAAGAGACTAAAGCCCATTTAAAACTGCTTTTGACAGCGTTAAAAGGAGCTGGCTCTATGTCGCTWTGTGTGAATTTGGTATCCCCGCAAAAATAATACGATTGTGTAAACTAACATTAATCAACACAAAAACCCCATCAGGATAGGGAAGGATCTCTTCGARCCGTTTGATATCAAATGATATTTTAGACAAGACGACTTCCTATCGTGTGACTTCTTCAATCTGCTGCTGGAGAAAATAACTCGAGCTGCACAACTTAATCGAGCAGGTACAATCTTTTATAGGAGTGTTCAAATGGTAGCATATGCCGATGATATTGATACCATTGGTCTCAACATCAGCGCCCTTTGTTCTGCTTACCTCCAGAATGGTGGTGAACGAGAGCAAGACAAAATATCTTCTGTCGGCAAATAAACTCGCGACTAGGCTCCCACGTCACGATTGACAGTCATGASTTTGAAGTCGTAGATAATTTCGTCTATCTTGGAACAACAACAATGTCATCCTCAAAACAAACTGCAGCATAACTCTTGCCAACAGTTGCTACAGTTGCTTTCGGACTGAGTAGCCAATTCAGAGGTAGAAAGAAATGTTCTGCGGAAGATTTATGGTCCTTTGCGCAATGGCAACGGCGAATATCGCTTTCGATGGAACAATGAGCTGGACGAGTTATATGACGACATTGCCATAGTGTAGCGAATTATGAGACAGCTACTGCGATGGCTAGGTCATGTCATCCGTATAATTAAAAACACTCAGTAAAGTAGAATATTCCAGAAGAGCGGAATGTTGAAACTAACATAAATGCGATAACTCAATAAGTACATGATTCAGAGATCTTAAATATAAATAATGTAATTACATGTAAATAATATATTTTTACTTAAAATCCTTTATATAAGTATTTAGATCAAATTTAGTGCGCAGAAATACCTCCAAATTTATATTTTACCCTGCAAAATCCATATGATTCTTTCACTTTTCATACAAAATACATGTGAGGACGTGGTTCCACGCACTTGTCGGAAAAATCACATATCTCGAGACCCGACTGACTGATTTCGACTAAGTTTGGTACGGAGGTTCCTCTYACGTTTTTGTCACATTACAAAAATGAGCAACCAAGCCTACTTCTCAAATAGCACARTCTTAAATTCCACTTGATTCSTTCACTTTCCAGTGCATAAATCAAGAAGCAATTGATATAATGGGATTAGCCTCTTCACAAATAATTTCACTAAAGTATGGCATCTTTTGATCGGACATGTGGACTCCAGTATCTACAGTTKAACTTTTGACTAACAATATCGGGCAATGTATGGAATAAATTTGAGAAGAAGATTAAAATTGAGAGAATACCCTCTCCTGATAATAGTATATCAGTGTATTAAAATGGGTTGAATCACGTCAATAATACCCTCTACTCCAATATTATTAGAAAGGAATTTCTCGGACTTTGATTCTTGGAAGTTACAAGAGTATAAAATCTTCCCTTCCACCCAAATTTTTTATTTGTTGCGGTTACACCCGAACTTATCCCTTCCGTACTTGTTATATCAATAATCATGTTGGAATTATGCGCCTTACATTAAAATTATTCAACGAATCGAACATGCCTAATGCGCTACTATTTATAGTTGTTTAATTTAGTYTTGCCACAACGTGACGCAACCATTACAACCAGGCGGTAAACATATTGCTCCTTTGAGTGGTAATAAGAACATTCGCAACAGCAACAAAAACAATGTCGTAGCAATACGAGTTAAACAATTTCCAAACTGCTTTATTGAAAATTGTATGACTTTCGTCACAGGTATCTACATACCTCTATCTACCGGCAACAACATTGAAAACAGGAGACACTTTCATTCTGTTGTAAGACATTGTATTCGCATACTGATGGTGTGATAGCAAACAAATGGTCCTTTGATCCTTCCTTGCGTATCCAGTATTTGACAGGCAGAAACATCAATCACAAATACGACGCAAGTGCACAAATTTGTTGAGCATAGCAAAGTACAAATCAAATAAAGCAAATTGGATATGTGCAAAAAGCCAAATAACAGGAGGTTTGTAGTGCGCAAGAGGTGGACAAATGCGGCTATGGTGTACGTGAAGCAAGATAGTGGATTGGAGACGATGATGTAGCTCGAATTTCGGCGAGTTCAATAGTTAAGTCAACAGTCAGGACGACTCGACGAATGTCCTTCGACATGTTGTCAACAGCTTAGCGGAGTTACGTCAGTATGCTCTTGTATTTGTGATTGTGCGCATTCATCAACAAGCGTATGTAAATTTGTGTGAGATGAAAATCAAAATATCTTGATAAAGGAATTATATCTTGTTCGAGCTGGATTATCTGTCTATATACATATTTATCTTTATGTATATTTGTATATGTGTGCACATTCATAAAGTGTGCAACGATGTCATTACCAGCAATCCAATGATTTAACTTCGCAAGCGCCGAAGCGAAAGCGCCAAAGTACCTACTGCTGCAGGAAGTACCCCAACATCACAAGTTATAACAACAGCAACAATTGCCTTACGAAAATAAAATTAAGTTTTATTTGTAACATTTCTACAATGAATATATCGTTAAACCTATTGATATCTTATTTTTTGTATTTTTTTCTAGTGTTCCTATTGCAGTCGACATCCGTTGACTGCTGGTTTCTTATTTTATTGCAATTGTTAGGCCCAGCCATTTACTCTCTTTTCGATTATATTATTTTATTCCATTTTATTTACCTTACTCCTTTGCGATTTGTATGTCTCGATTTCGATGAACGTTCCGTTTTTGAAAAGGTATTCATTTACATATGTTTGTACCCATGTGTAGTTAAGTATGTAGTACGATCAGTTTGATAYGTGCATTTGTACCTATCGGAGTAGCGTGTTCTTCTGTTGTTGTGACTCAATCACTTCTTCACAAATACGATTTATTAAATTTCTTCACTAATATTTATTCATTACAAATTATATTTGAACTATTTGTTTAGAAATTGTTGATTTTTTACTAAACCTATTAACAGCACTTTCATTTTTACCGACAGGAAAATGGGTCAAAATTCTAGGTATATTTTAAATTATTTTGTAGTTTCATAGAAGGTACCGCACGAACTCACAATCGACGTCTTCTTCGTATCCGAAATTAGAGGAAACGATGAAAAATTTGTTTTACCATCCACCGCATTCTCAATAAYATGTTCGGCGGGACTGAGAACTATCTTCAAAGCAAAGGCAGTCCATACCACAAAAATAGTAAAGAAAAGTTAGAAGATTGATATTATCCGGATATGAAATTAAGGAGGCAACAATTAACTTATGAATAAATTGTTCTTAAATACCTTTTTTTAACATACGAATATTTCAACCAATATCAGACATATACCTTGCTGTTTTATATTCAGTATTAAAAATCTATGTATGCGTATATAATTATGCATATAAAATTTGATAAACCAAATCGCAGCTCTTTTGTGGAAGTAATGAACTATCTTTAAAGAAACGGAAAATAAAATTTGTCCTGAAAGCTCATAAATGGCATCTGCGTGAGCACGAAAAACGGTAATTCAATAAAACGATCTCACTCACGACTTCCCTGTATGCTCAGCACTTTATATGCGTTCGGCATTTGCAAATAAATAAATGTTAAGCAACGGCAAAATGAATAATGACATTCAATTATGAATAAATTTTCAGCATCAGATAAAACAGAAACAAAACATAGCACATACATATTTATACACATCCATTATACATACATATCTATGTACGAACGCAGATCCACTCAAACCACAAACAATCAATTGTCGATGTGTGCTGATGAGAACTAAGAAATGTCGTTAAGGACTTGATGCGCGTAAAAGACAGCAACCACCAGCCGCCGAACAGCTACGCCGCAGATGTCAATTCAAGTGCTGATGCGGAAAAGTGAAGATAAAAAATTAACCTCTGCATTGACGTCCGCAACGGCAGCACCAGACACAGTCATACGGTGAGATGGAGGAGTTTTCAGGGCAGACATGACGGTAAGTGACAGTGAAGCATCGAAAGTTACTGAATCGGCTGGTAGCCCTGAGAAACTGATGTGTGGAATACAATGCTCGCGACAGACTGCAAACGACATCTGTCAAATATTAAATTACACACGTTCTTATGGACGGACCTATTTTGACAGCTGAACGACTACACGACCGCAGGCCGACAGTTATGGTTCTCGCTAACTTCAATTTTATCCTATATTTGCCAACGACAGTAGGACGACAGTAGAGTTGACAGTAGAATGGAAGATAGAGAGATGAGGTAGAGTGGTGTTGCCACTAATATGTAAAATGTGAAATTACCCAAAGCTCTAACAAACCTGACGTTATTTTACAAATAAAAGCATAAAATAKCTCTGTTACATCATTTATAATAACAATTGATAATTTAAAACAAATAAATTTACCTATTTACTTATTTTTTGCTTAAAAATTTCACTTTGAACAAAATATTAAAATTTCATTGAAGTGCAAGGTATTAGTATGCCCACAATGAAATTGTGTAGATGCAAAATGGACAACTGCGTAGTTTTGTGTACATGCCGGCCATTGTTATGTTGCTGCCCTCTCACAAACGTTTATATAGTAGGATTCACAMCGCCATTTTCAGTTCACTGTCGTGCTGCTGCAGTCTGTCGCGAGCATTGTGTTCCTCACATGAGGAAGTCGAATCAGTGCAGGTGCGACAAATGCCTGGAATATCAGACATTGTTGRATGCCTGAATGTCAGCACTCAATACCAAATTAAGTGACGTTGCTGCTTGTACTAGTGCTTGGGTCGTAGTCGTTTGTGGGCTGTTACTCTGCCAAGAGAACATGCTGCTTTTGCTGCTCRCTTTCTTTCATATTGCCAGCATGTTTGTGGTGGCCGACAACGTCAGACACGGAAAAAATTAAAAAAAATTGCAAAAATAAAAAGTCCATGGTATCAATGTGGGCTACATGATGACAATGAGCGCGTCACTGCGTTAAGACGGCTCTAATGCTCTTGTCTATGAGTAGCGCGCTGCCGTTGCAGCACAGCAAAATTGATGACACCCATAAACGTTGGGCAATAGGGCAAATAGTGGCCGGATGATGAGTCGACACTGCGCCAATGTTAAATCATAATGTTGAAGGCATAGAATCCGTGTTGCTCAACTAAAGTGCTGTCAGTTGTCTATGCAACTGCCCGACTACCGTTTCTTTCCCCACGTACTAAGCGTTGAGCAATGCATAGCGCGTTGTATCGACATCATAATAAATGAGGCACTGGAAAATAAAAGAATTACATTGACAAGAGATAGGATAGGATACAGACAARGATAAAATTGCGGAAAATCAACCCTTAATAGTAATAGTGGGGTTAAGCGCAAATATTTACGTCCTGAAATACTCATAGTGTTCACAAGTAGGAAAAAAATTAATTGTCATACGAAGGSAGCTGATGGTCCCACTATTGTTACTAACTATATACTTTTTAACACCTACCAATTATTGTGCCAAGGAAGGCACTTGAAATTAAATTTGCTTTCACCAAATTACTTAGTTTTGTTCACCTAACGGTTATATGCATTAACCAAAATTCATCGAGATTGATATAAGTATATATATATATATATATATGTATATATATATAAATGATCAGACTAGTTTACGACGAGACTAGTTGAAACTCGGGTGACTGTCTGTCTGTCCGTCCGTCCTTTCAAGCTATTACTTGAGAAAAAATCAAAATGAAAATTGGTATGCGCGTTCCTTCAGGAAAAATTTACAAGTTCGTCATTGTCACCCATAAAACTCTAATTTGGCACAAGGGATTGCAGTAGCAAGGGGTACTTGTGGGAGAAAATTTTGAAAATGTGAAAGTGGCCCCTCTCTCTAAGATTAATGCRTATATATCCTAAACTACTAAAGCAAAAACAGCAAAAGTCGTCAAGTGCAAATATATATATAGGAAGTGTCACCGTCAGGTAGAAATGGATGAAATTGGATGATAACCCCGCTCACTCCCCATATAAGGGTACTGCTTACGCCAGAGACATTAAATACCCCCGAAATGGTATGACACGGCTTTAAAGCAGCCGTAGTCAAAATTGAACGACGGATGTGGCACCGTCCACTTTTAGTTGAAAACACATATTTTCCTTTTCCAGTATATAAACTAATTACAATAACGAGATAAACCTTTAGAGTATGCCACCATATGGCCAAATCTTGTCCAAATCCAACAGAAAGTGTTTAAGACCATTGGTACCGAATATTTAGACCCCTATACCTATAGTTGTCTTTCTATTGAAATWATTTTTCAATGTGTCAAATTTATAATTGAAATGTAGAAAGAATACTTTCCTGATAGTAGMATGYCTGTGTGTTATAAATGGGTGAATCKGGTCAATACTTACCTTATCCCCYATTATACCTAATAGTTATAAATATTTTCGAACTTCCGGAGGACTAGGCAGTTTTAAGAGAAGGCTTTACAACTTAAAGCGCTTGGAAAAGTATTTCAACGACTAATTACCAGATTAACAAGTTCGGTCTGAATACCTCTAATATGTTGTAAGATAGAAAAGTCACTGTAAATTTAAGCAAACTCTTTTGAGTGTAAAGCAGCTCTTTTTCTAATTTAAATAAAGATGTTTCTAATAAAAATATTGCGACTTGCAACTAATTAGGATAAATATGCTTTTCATATACACAAAACTTTCTATTTATTTATATGAGTATATGTATATAATATTTATCCGCATTATTGCAGGAGGGAAGTTTAAAAAAGGAAAGAAGTTTGTTTTCCAATATAATTCAATCCGTCTTGTTTACAAAATATGAAAAAAACGATAAATACAAAGGAAATATGCGAAAGAAAGCTGATACAAAAAAAAAAAATAAATTCAAAACCGAATTCTCATTTGAGAATATATTTCACTTTCCCAACTCTGTTATTTGTAACAAAAACAACAATATATTTCAGATATAAAAATTTGGTTTTAAGAAAGAAGCAGCAGACAAAGCCAGAAGAAAATACAGAAATAATTAACTGCATCTTGAAACTTACGAACAACAAAGAGTGACAAAATTAAAATTGTGAGAGATTGGAACTTCCTAATAAAATAAAAATCCCGAGAGTTCTCAYATATGCTTGTACACAAAGTAAACACACGCGGCCATATGCTGACACGTAACCCTYTAATTAACAGCAAAAATGATTATAATATAATTTAACGACAAGTAAGAMAAATTCTTGACTCCAACAAAGTGTTATGTGGAAGAACCTCGACAGCACCAACAAAACCAACATTTTCACACCCTGGGCAATGACATTGGGACATGAGCACACTAACAGCAATAGGAAAAGTAAAAGTAAAAAAAAACAAAACAGATAACAGCAAAAAGTTTACTGTGATTAAAAACTTTGAATGTGTTAAAAGAAAAATACGAGCACTCATCCTAAGCACATAACTTAAATGTACGCRCATTTATAAATAAACGAAAGGGTGACGCTAAGAAGATGCCGCCGTCGCCGAGTTCTGCAGTTGGCGTGTTGAATTGAAATTGAATGAGTTACGCAATGGCAGCGAACCATACTCGTTTGCTAAAATGAGTTTACGTAATCAGGACAACAATTTATTTACAAAAAATGATTTAATTTATCATTGAGACAAAGTGCACATGACTGCGTACATACACACTATCCAAAACAAGACATAAAGATGTAATTTTAATTCATGCGGAGGTCAGACAAAGACCTCGTTAACTTTTAAATACAGTTAACTGTTTCTGTCATAAAAGAAATTTCCGCCTTAAAAGAAATTTCGCTGAAATTCCAAAARATTTTTGAAAAGAGAAATCCTATTATAATGACCGCAAATTTGCTTAAAAACATCAACAATTCATGTTCATCACAACAACAATCAACCCTGGTTGCCGGCAAGCTCACACATTCAAATAGTGTGCAGCCTATTTTCTACAACTTTTGTGTTAACCAAGAACACAATTATTTATAATATTACTAGTATTGTAAAAAAAGTATTAATCAAAAATATAAATAATTGCCTTTTTAATTATGAAAAATGAACAMCGCACTCATGAAAGATATGCATATCTATTCTAATGTGCTACCAAAAAAAAAAAAATCTAATTCTCACTCAATATTAAAGGGCGTATATAATCGTTGATTTTTCTCTTTCGAAGCCAGTAATAAAAAAATGTACACCCTGTCTGGAAAGTATCGGTAATTCTTCATTTAAATCTCCCGCTTATATGAAAGACAGATAGATTTTTCCCCTGCGTTGGTACAACTGTTCTTAATTTTTATGTCAAAAATTAGCGCGATCTGTCAACCTGTGTATTTACACCGGCTGTTTATTTTGGTCGACATTAGCTCCCGCGTAGAATTTGTTTTGATGTCTTCAATTAACAGTTTCCCCGGAGCGGTTCTTTAACTTACAACAATAGCCAGAAGTCACATGGAGTTAAATCAGGTGAATACGGTRCTTCTTTTTTCTTCTTTATCGGCGTAGACATCGCTTRCGAGATACCGTAGCCAGTTCCACCTGGTCCTTCCAACGGAGTGAAGGTCTCCCTCTTCCCCTTCTTCCCCCCGGCGGGTAATGCGTCGAATACTTTCACAGTTGGAGTGTTTTCGTCCATTCGGACAACATGACCTAGCTAGCRTAGCCGCTGTCTTTTAATTCGCTAAACTATGTCAATGTCGTCGTATATCTCATAACCTTTCACTCGAAACTCCTAAARCCGACTTCTCAGATGTTGTCATCGTCCATTCCTCTGAACCATATAGCAGGACGGGAATAATGAGTAACTTATAGAGTTAAGTTTTGTTCGTCGAGATATAACTTTACTTCTTAATTACCTACTCAGTCCAAAGTAGCATCTGTTGSCAAGAGTTATCCTGCGTTGGATCTCGAGGCTGACATTGTTGTTGCTGTTAATGTTGGTTCCAAGACAGACGAAATRGAAGGAGGTGGATGGAGTCAAGTGTAGAAGTTCTCGCAAGTGAGGAAACTTCTCTGATTTCCATTCACTAGGGAGTGGCCAGAAACGATTCTCTTACATATRGCTCAAGCAGCTCACGAYTTCCGGTCCTAAACCAAGTATCCTCTGGGTAGCCAGAAAACATCCATTTGRARGCGASCTAAAATGAGAAGGCGAAACATCCTTCCATAGGGTTGTGCGCTGGGATTGACCCGCCACGTAAAAAACACTACCAATGAARAATAAAAAATAATTCTTAGGCATTTTGCACTTGCTTGCTGGTTAGCTCATCGCTCAATTGAAATAATGTAAAAAACTTATTTGGCCTTTGATGAAATTCTTTTKCAAAATGTTGTGGACGACTGCAATCAGCGAACTTTTTTCACTCATTATTGTCAATTACCACGCAATCAACGAACACATAATCCTTTATTCTCTCTGTACCCTTCCCATTATCTTCGTACTTCGGCGTCACTAAGACTGTCAATCGCTGTTTTCACCACCACCAAATCTTCCTACTTGGCATTAACTCGCACTGTTACTCTTTGCAACCGTTTCTTAAGTTTTCATTTTACRGTTTCAATGCAATAATTTCTCTTTTGTCAGTCGTCTGTGTTTCAATCTTTCTTTTCYGAATTAAAAAAAGTTAACATGACTGCTTGAAATAAGCCTATAAAAATTTACGATAAATGACGCGCACCGCCATAGAATCACAATTACCCAACCAATGACTTTTCCGTCCCTCCTCACTCCCCAGTCCCACGTATCCTCCACTGAAGCTTAAAAGTATCAAACAATGCTCCCAATAAGGATAGTCTTTCCCATCTGAATGTATGCACATAAGCATGTGCCTCTGATTTTTTGAAAGTATTGCGTTAGTTATTGCAAGGAACAATGCACTAAATTGCCGAAATGGATTGAGAGTTCTTTGCAAAAAGTGGCAGGCAATGCAGAGTGCTCTTAAAGCATTGTAGATCTTATATATGAATTATCCTCTTATATGTATCGTATGCTGTTATGTAACACGCCATGCGCCTATGTGGCGCCACTGTAATAGTGTTGGTTATCGTAGAGCTCGAACGCTTGTGAGGTTTGGCGAATGAATGGCTTGGAAAAGGAGTAAAAAAATGGGCGCAGCGCCCGAAACTATGCCACAAAATTGACGATATAAGCGCGAAAATATGCTTTTTCGGATTTAAGTACACGCTGGTATACGAATGCGAACAGTTGTATGCTACAAATACATGTCAATACGTACGTGTATTGTTAGATGTATAGTTCTACGAGCTTCAATTCTGATTTCMCAATTTTTTGATTATTCAGCCGCAGGCATCCAAATAAATTTACACTCTTGCTTCGMCGCTTTTATTACACTCTTCAAGTTATAAAATGCTCATACAGGAATACTAATATACATGTACTTATGTGAAGACACACATTTAACTAAAAGTTCTGGAATTTGTTGATATTTAAGTTCGAATTTTTTTCTATTTCGTTAAAAAAGTAAAAAAGTGTACTGAAATTAGACTCACGTAACATAGTATTTAGGCATGGATGTTGTCTTATTTTTCCTATATTCATTGGTCACATTTTCTTTAGCAAACTCTAATGTATTTCAACAACAACGAATGTTTTTTTCGCTTGGTAATCTGGAAAATTTGGTTGATAGACACCTCTAAGAAAGGCAAGCATGAGCTCTTAGTTGTAACGGTAAGACCCTCAACCTAACGGTTTTCTTTTTTCCTCTTATTATAAGACAGAAAGATTAATATTTTGCTTCCAACTTCATGAAAAATATCTCGTTTTGTGGGTTTTATTTTGATAAACTAAAATCTCTTCAAGAGAGGTCTGTAACCTATTTGTGCAATCCCAAGTGTTTAAAGTTTGCTTATAATTAAATAATAAAATTTTTTGCTATACAAAATAGATCTACATAATTTTTCGATTAAGTGAAGCGTTTACGAGATATTCATGGTCAAAAATCAACGGAAAAAATTATGTAAAACTAAAATTGGAASAAATAAAATATAAGTAACCATTTGCGTAGATCACTAAATTTAATAAATAACCAAAGAATTTTCCGATCTATAATATTTTTTTGTCTTTGAGTTTGTGAACTTAACAAAGAACTGAACTTTAACAAGAAAAAATAGTTTTTCAAACTTTAATCGTTAATATCCTTTAAACGGTTTGGTTTTCGAACGAAATTCACAAAACGAAATATTTTCAATATATTATATCTTATATAATGTGGAAATACTTTGACTGTGACTTCCGTTTCCGCATCAACGTCCCTTCCCTTTCGTTTGATGAAACGTAGCTTCTCTATGGCATTGACGAATGTCGAAGTTTTTTAGGGGATCAGTAGGAAAATCTCTTTAAAAAAAACAATTTTTTTTTAGATTTTCTGTTCCCTTATACCCTTAGAATTAATGTAGAGAAACCCACTTTACCATTGGAAGGTTTCGAAAAAGGCCCAAAAATAATAATATCGCACGACAAAATTTATGTAAAAAACATGGGGAAAAATTATAAAAAACGCTAATTACTTTTTTATTTATCAACATTTTTTYATGATTCTCATAGATACCAATAACCATTCACGTACATTTTAAGAATAAATTGGGTTTTTGTGTTTCAGATGATCCAAAGAAGAGAAATCGTGTCCGCCACGGAAAAAACGCATCTCATTCACCCAGCCATTTYTCCGASAGATGTCATCAAAAAATTCTGAAAAAATTTGTTTATAYACTCCACGATATATATATTCTATGAAAAAAAAATGTCAAAAAACAGGCCAGATTACCCTACTGACCCCTTACGTATTGAAAATTATTTTCTCTGTAATAAAACGGAATGAAAACAAGTAAGGAAGGGCTGATTTCGGGTGTCACCGAACAATTTATACTCTCGCATCAAATACCGTATTTGTGTAAAGTTTTATTTAGCTATCATCATTGGTTCCCAATGTATATATTATACAGAGAAGGCATCATATGAAATTCAAAATAGAAAAAATTACATTGGAAGGTTTTACAACCAGTAAAACGATTTCACCCATATTTTGTACATATCATCAGGGTGTAGAAAATATTACATATCGAATTTCATTGAAATCGGTCGAGTAGTTCCTGAGATATGGTTTTTGGTCCATAAGTGGGCGACGCCACGCCCATTTTCAATTTTTAAAAAAGCCTGGGTGCAGCTTCCTTCTSCCATTTCTTCCGTAAAATTTAGTGTTTTTGACGTTTTTCGTTAGTCGGTTAACACACTTTTAGTGGTTTTCAACATAACCTTTGTATGGGAGGTGGGCGWGGTTATTATCCGATTTCTTCYATTTTTGAGCTGTATATGAAAATGCCTGAAGGAAACGACTCTATAGAGTTTGGTTGACATAGTTGTAGCAGTTTCCGAGATATGTACAAAAAACTTAGTAGGGGGCGGGGCCACGCCCACTTTTCCAAAAAAATTACGTCCAAATATGCCACTCCCTAATGCGATCCTTTGTGCCAAATTTCACTTTAATATCTTTATTTATGGCTTAGTTATGACACTTTATAGGTTTTCGATTTTCGCCATTTTGTGGGCGTGGCAGTTTGCCCATTTTTCCCATCTTCGAACTTAACCTTCTTATGAAGCCAAGAAATACGTGTACCAAGTTTCATCATGATATCTTAATTTTTACTCAAGTTACAGCTTGCACGGACGGACGGATGGACAGACAGACATCCGGATTTCAACTCTACTCGAAATTCGGTATATAATATTTTCTTAACACACTGATGACATGTACAAAATATGGGTGAAATCGGTTCACAACCACGCCTCTTACAATGAAACGCTATTTTGAATTCTATCTGATGCCTTCTCTGTATAAT
The DNA here is from genome assembly GCF_001853355.1 of Bactrocera latifrons. Taxonomy (NCBI): domain Eukaryota; kingdom Metazoa; phylum Arthropoda; class Insecta; order Diptera; family Tephritidae; genus Bactrocera; species Bactrocera latifrons. The sequence goes on along the minus strand of NW_017536971.1, from coordinate 85,511 downwards.
ATATACATTAGGAACCAATGATGATAGCGAAATAAAACTTTACACAAATACGGTATTTGATACGAGAGTATAAAATGTTCGGTGACACCCAAACTTAGCCCTTCCTTACTTGTTGTTTTTATATTTATGASCTATCTAAGATTTCAATATATGGCAGCTTTATATGTTTGTTTTCTTCATGTCTGTTTAGAGCTTATACCTCGTGTGGATCCTACTTCTTCCATGCCCGATGTCTATGTGGGATAACAGGTTTTTACTATCAAATAATTTGCAATTGCAATATATTMCTGCTGATATTTTTATGGACATATTATGGACATATTATGCATGTTTGCAATTCTTTTTCATTTCACCATAAACATATGCGTTTTTTGTTGTATACATGCACATACATTTTGTGCCATTGAACATTTTGACACTACACCTACGCCTACCTACCTACATACCTACAAAAAACTTAACTATAATTTAAAAAGTCTATCACAGCCTACAAAGCACCGAGCAAAGGACATTTGGCATTTCGCTTCGCATCCATGAATTTGCTCCCGTATGTGAGTCGTTGTCTACTCGTACACCTACTATTTTGAGAAACAAAAACTTGCTGAAAAGGATTCGCCTCCAGTTTAAGGCACCATTTTTTTTTTTTTTTTTTTTTTGTTGTCTTTGCTATTTTAGTTAAGCATACCCTTCTGTGTTTGGTTCGTGCTGATGTCGCCTATTTATGTTTTCTTGGCTTGCTTTGCCTTGCATTATTTGTCCATAAATTTTTGTATGCGAATTGAATTCACAAATCTATTCACAGTCGGTCGTTTATTCTTTCAACGACCGCAAGCATTGTGGAGCCTTCTCGCTTGCGTTTCGGCCGCCTCATGACTGCCACTTCATCTTTGTTGTTTGCTACGCATTGCCAATGACCGGCGGGCCGGCTGACTGGTGGGGCTCACAGACCATAAATCCCAAAATGTCTTTTGACACATGAATATGTGAAGCATTAATACTGCCAGACGACATTATTTTATTATCATCGCAAATGGGTGGGCATTGCAGTCAATGTTTCACGACAGTGGTTTCGGCTTTGAAGAAAGCAACAAATTTGCTGCGTTTCAGCCCTAAAAATAAAATATATTATGAATGTTTATACATACGAGTAAATGTGTATGTAATAAGTCAGAACTGCAAACCCATACACACTAGTGTGGAGGAAATTTTGCGGATAGCCGATGAGCTGAGAATAACTTGAATCTGGAGTTAGTGGCTTTAACTTCCGCTGCCCAAAGAATCATAAAAAGAAGAAGAACATATTTAACAGAAGCGTAACATTGAAATCCACTGCGTGTTCGATTATTTTTAAAGTTTTTTCATTAGTTTCTTCTTCTAGCTGCTGTCGTATGTTTGCGAGAAAAGGGTTTCTTTAACTTGTTGTTGTAATTTTTGTTAGTTTTATGGCTTTTGCTGTTATACGCCGGAACCAATGGAATTTTTCTTCAAGACTATTAATKTTTGTATTGTTTTTGTCGTTGTTTGGATGCGGTCTGCAAATTGTGGTGATGATGCCTTTGAGATCATTCATGCGCATTTARCATGTTGAATGTGACTATTAGCTGTTTCTTACGTCGAACCAATATTGGCAGAATTTTTATCTTTATTTGTGCCTAAATACATATGTATATATACGTATTTATATACTATATCTATATCTGTACCCCGTGAATTTAAAATTCTCATATGCGTATTAATACAACAAATATACTAAATTAACAGAGAAAACTTACCCCTTGATTAAACAATTCTACTTAAAAAAAAAAGAGAAAAAGCTACAAAATAACTCTATATCGGGCTTAGATGGGTGGCAGCTGATCAAGSATGTGAACCATTAGCGAGGAGTTGAAAGGGGCTCTATCGAAGGCTGATGATATCAGYTTCAGAGCCTGCATGGCCAGGTTAAAAAACTTCCAAAGGGACAATGCGGCACAGAAGAGATCGATGACAACAAGCAGTTGCTAARGGAGGTGCGGATAAAAGAGCATGTGTAAGAAACTTAGATGCGGGCAGATAAATCCGAAACCCTAAAGAAGTGCTATAGTTGACAACCCTCTTAAAAGAGCATTGGGTCAAATACGACGCGATAAAGGGGTAAATAACTGAAACTAAACATCTATTACAAGCAAAATGAAAAAGATATAAACACATACTTTTGTTTTAACTACAGCACAGCTTATAACATAGATTGAAGAGTGAAACAGGACGGAGATACTTTCTTTTTGGTGTCGTCATACATGATCTGCGACAGTGACGTGTCACCTKCCCCAATAGTTATACTAACAGAAGAATTAAGAGAGGATCTCTTAATAGGGTGTAACACCAGCAATAAGACACCATTTTTAATCTATGAACTTAATCCCTATAAACTTTTCCACCTTGTTAGTCTGTCYAAGTAATAAACGTAATTGGAAAGTCACAACATCACAAATAATACAGCATGTCTGTCTTTCTTCACACAGAAGCAGCTTTAACAATATATAATGGTGGGGCAAAATGAAACCAATAGATTACTATATATGTAGAACTCTTATGATAGTGCCTTAAATTGACGCATCCAGCGCTAATTGAACTCGAAGTAGCAACACTCCTACCTACATACATATCTTACGCTATATCAACACATTTATTTAGGACAAATATTCTCGYGACTTCCTTCGATTGATGTGAAAAAGAGTTAAATCAGATTAATATCTTGCTAACTCCCTATATCCCTTAACAGTGTAGAAGGTTGATTTAACTAAAACTATAGTTATTTCTGAGATGTAAGAATTATTGAAATATAAAGAGGGYTTTTTTTAATACCAGTGCAAAACTCTCCCCTAGTTCTCGTACATTTCGTATACACATTTTAGAACTTCATGTTGGCTTTACACTGTAATATATATTCGGTAAATGTATGAGTTTTCTTAATGAAACAGCGTATCCTTGTGCCTACGATRGATRAAAATAGGAAAATATAAAAAATTAAATTTTTCGGTTTGCTTTATACTGATAAGTAGATAATTTTAATATAATATTAATACAACATATTACAAGAGCATAAACATGGATATTTGCTCAAGTCCTTTCTGATGTCTGACCTCTTTTGACAAATGGCTTCAAACAATAATTCCCACTTTGGCATTTTTTTCGTAAATACATATTTTCATTCTTCATAGCTTTCCTCAAAACTATTCGTGCACCAATTTACAAATAGGAGAAGTGTGCAAACATACATACACATACATTTGAGAACTCCTCAAGTCCTCCTTTTCACAAGAGACTAATTCAATAAATTGAATTTTTATTTGCACTCAACTATTTGACTGTTAAAAGTTCTGTTATACTTTTTGTATGCTCCTTGAAACTTTAAATTGTAGCGGCGAGTATTTCGACCGCTCGCCACCAACACCATACTAAGCGGACCCATACGAGTAGAGCTATTGTTATTATTTTCTGGATTAATGCGCTTACTTATGCCTTCCCAGCCTCTATCTCCCGTATTGATCAGGTGCCGTACTGCTTTCTAACGGTTATACAGCTATTGCTGCCACTTAGATTWTGTTATTTTAGCTGTCAAAAACTTTTACTTAAACTAATCAGTTTGGAAACTTTTATAATTTGTGAAATAAATATTTACTTTTATTTGGGTATTTCATCCTACTGAAATAACAGCTACAACAATGCCTTGCCCGCTAGTTTTTCAGTTGGTCGGTTCTTAACCATATTGGAAGCTATRTTGGCGGTTTTGATGCCAATGGCAAAAATCAACAGCTTACCCTGGCAAACAAAGCGAATACCGAAACCAAAAACCAATCCAAAATGCAAGCGAAAGCTAACCAARCCAATGCATAGCAAACCTGAGCATAGAAAAAGATTAACACTTTCAACAAAAATCTTTCCGCACTAAGTAATCAAATTTAGTGCTGAAATATCTCCGCAAATGAATGAGCGCACTGGGACTGCTTTTGAAGCAGAGAGCTTCTACTAGAACTCACTTGTCGCTCATGTCAACAATAAAGACGCCTGATTGTCCACCCAGCCACGACTGCTCACTCCTTCTACGCAGTAAGTTGCCACAGTTTTCCGAACGCATTTTGATTAAAGCAAAGGTACTTAAAGAGGATAGGTATTTTTCAACTAAGCTCACTACAGAGTAGCCAACCGCGCTTCTCTCTCTTTTTAATGCCGTTGCTGGTACTATTCCAACTGGCACATTTGGCTTTCGTTTTACATCTCCCGCTGACAGTCAAATTTATTTGTTTATTTTCAGCTTTTAGCGTTTTTTTTTTTTTTGCATTAGCAAACTAAATCAAACTTTTAGCCTATTTTAATTTTTACGAGAACGCAATGTCTAAATTAACATAAAGTGAACAAATATCTCGAACTCGGCTCCTTGAGTTAGATGGATATGTGTATCTATTTATTTACTTACTGATAAAGCGTTTTTCTTACTTTTGTAACAAAGTGCTATTGTAGCTTTGTTCTCCTAACGCTTGTACGTATCACCTAAAACTAATCAAGCTAAAATAGGGTCACATACACACAAGGTGCGTTCCAAAGTAAGCAGGACCTTGAAAAAACAGAACAAATGGTTTTTTCGGTAAAATCAATATACATATTTTATTCAAAATAGTCKCCTTCTTCTCCGGTCCAAATTTTGAATGGTCACTACGTCTGTATAACGCTTTCCTTTTATGGAAAAATGCCATATTACGGGAGTGGTTCATGGATAAAATGTGATTTTTGGTCRAGTAATCGGTTACAAGCGTCGATCGATGATATAGCGCATTATCGTTCAACAAACGCCAGCTTTCAYCTTAGCGATATTCGGGCCGAAAACAAATCAGCATTCTCTTCACTTTTGACTTCTTCAAGCGCTATTTTTTGGATTTCGGCTCGTCCGGTGCCTTCCATTCAGCACTCTGGCGTTTCGTTTCTCGATCATATGGGAAACACGGTTTAGAGTTTTTAGTGATCACGGACTTTGATCCGGATGACGATACAAGTTGAAATCCGGACTGTATGTCTGTCCGTTCGCCCAAGCTGTAACTTGAGTAAAAATCTTTATCTTTATGAAACTTGGTGTGCTGGTTCTAGTACAAGAAAAAATTCGAATTGGTAGGTGGGCGTAATCGGACCACTGCCACGGCCACAAATAGAGTGAAAGTAAACTAAGGGCTAAATTAAGATACAAAACTGTAATTTGGCACAGGGGATCGCAGTAGAAATAGGCATATGAGRGTAAACAATTTTGAAAAAGTGGGAGTGGCCCCGCCCTAATATGTTTAAYGTGTATATCTCCTAAAAAATATTTTTATAAAAAATGTCGGTAATTTTGTGACGTACATATATGTATATAAATGTACAAATTGAATCAGACCAATACTTCCCTACGCTCGCATATACCTAATATACTCGTAAAAATGTTCGACCTTCGGGGTGACTTTGTACCGCATATATCGGCCAATATGTGAGTTATCCCAATGTGTTTTACTCATAACTGTGAGCGAAAYCTTGGCCTATATAACTAATATTAGGATTTTCGACCATCTGGCTGACTTTACTCTTTATGATTGGTTTTACACCTTCAAGTATTTCCCTACATTCGTCGACTCATCGTCCATGCCTCTGCACCTTATAGCAGGACAGGAATAATTAGTGACTTATAGAGTTAGGTTTATGTTCGTCGAGGTGCGTGTATTTTKKCTGCAACAATATAGTGTCCAAGTCGATGTTAGGGCCTCGGACCATACGCACATCTAAAATACTGGAGACGTGTATTCCGTCTATCACATCATCTTACGATATTAGATCGGTTGGAGCTCTATTTAATTAAAATTAACAGTCGTCAATTTCAAATTCGCTTCAAAAGATTAGCATGCCAGCAAGCCTTCTCAAATTGTGGGAGAAATCWAACTGTAAACTACAGGGATTGTCCTGCCGGAATTCAGGCACGTTGTAAGCAAATGTTAAATATTCCTTCTAACGAAAATGTTGGAATTCCTGTCCATAAAGCCAGATAACCTTAAAAATAATGCTACTCAAGGCAGCTATGAAAAGAAACAYTGCACAAAATGCAATTGCCCMAAAACCAACCAAATGGAAGCGTTAAGGCTATGATTTTAAGCCTTACCTAATGTATTACACAATTTATAGACATAAATATGCAAAATATGGTTCAAGATATAATCAAATCACAAAAAAAAGTTTGCAAMATTTTTTATGTAAAAAATGAGTGTATTGAGTGTCATATACAAATATGAAATGCTATCGGTGTTAACTAACATAAATCGGAGCTTATTAGATTTTTTGATGAAAATAATGCTTTTGTCAGAAACTSATCTTACGAATAAAAACGATTTCTTTATACCGGGATTCAGACTTTATGTTMCAAATCACCCAGATGGAAAGGCACATGGTGGAGCAGCAGTATTGATTAGAAAACGACTAAATCACCACGCATTAGAATCTAATGCTACAGCGTAGTTAGAAAATCACAGACATCCAATTTAAAGAGCTTTTCTAGATTTCTCGCAGATGGAAATTACAATGCAAAGCACATGTATTGGGGCTCACGACTAATTAGTCCGAAACGACGACAGCTGTATCAAACTGTTATAAGTAGGCAGTATAATCTTGACATAATATCTCCTGCTAAACCGGCATATGTATTSACCTAGTATTCGTAACAAAATACCAGATTTAATAGATAAATTGTACACTACAGTTGATACATGTATTGAGCTACATATCTTCTGATCATTCTCCTATACTGATAAGTGAACAACCCACATTCTTCAATTCAAAATTGGGTCTYACATCTTATGAAGGGAACTGACTAAAATATAAAAAATACGTAAGTAGCTACATTAACATTGAGTACAAAATAAATACAGGAAGGGATATTTACGAAAGCCTGAGAAAACTCAAGGACTTAACGACATGAAACAAAAACTATAAAAATCAGTAATAGAGAAATATAAAAGCTGGTAAATGAAAAAAGGTGTGCAAGACGAAATGACAGATAAATCGCTCCCCTTCCACTCAACTTCAATTRAAATCAGCTGTACGCAAATTAAAAAAAAAAATCGCTCMAACGCGAGGTAGAACTTTACACCGAAACTTGTAAAAAGAAGCTGTTCAAATTCCAATTTGTCCAAATTCAAGCAAACAAAATTACCTTTCGAAAGCCCAAAAGTTCATAAAACCACCAGTCAAGTTCAACATTTCTATATGAGACTAGAGTGGAAATTGAATCCGAAGTGATGAGGAAAAAGCTAATTGTTTTGCAAATCACCTAGAAAAGGTATTTCAATCAAATTACGCAAAAAAATAAATTTAAGCTGTAAATTTTACCCAGCACAGCTAGCGAGTCGCTCTACTATTTTAGAACTTCACCTTCCGAAATTATTAGATTCATTTAAGAACTTAACCAAAAAAAGACGCCAGGACAGGAGCCGAAACAAATGCCACATTATAAAATCCCGAATATTAGCGGAGCAGCTCTGTCGAAGAATAGCTAGCCATAGAAAACTCAATAAAAGAAAACATATCTCTATTAAAATAACTTGCGTGAAGATTAGAGCTGCAAATTTAAATTGGCAATTAAATAAATCTCTAAAGTCAGCCTAGACAACAAAATACTTTTATACAAAGCGGTCATAAAGCCGATCTGGATTTATGCCTTTCAACTGAGGGGCACGACGTGTGCAACTAATATTGATATATGTACTTATAATTCAAAACTTTCAATCGAAAATGTTTGTGCAATCACGTGTTCGCCTTGGTACATGCGTAATGAAGATATCCATAAAGGTCTTGGTTTTCCTATGATAAAGAAATAAGTAGAGGACAGCAGAATGAAATATATATCTAATATCCGAGATCACGCAAGCACATTGGTTAATAGCTTAGTAGATTCCTACGATCAAACACTTAAAAAGAAGAGATATGCCTGCGTACCAAAAAGCAACGTATCACCAAGACAGCTCAATCACTTGCGTGAGCTTGTCCAGTTTTTAAAATGATTTTAAAACTTATTGCTATACTTCAAATAAAAGCAGATCCAAAATATAAAGTAATGTTGAAAACCAACCCTTCTTACCCTCTGTGATCTTAAAATTCGATACTTTACAAAAWCTAATAGAAGTAAACATAATTAGATTAAAAAAATTCCTGCATGCTCCGCAGATATGAGCCCAAAAGCTCACCTCATCTTAGAGTAACTACTGGTAAGAGCAAAACGTTTAATAGCTAGACTTGGTTATTACTATACATAAGATTATTAAAATGAAACTTCAGAGGAAGAGAAATCTAAGGAAACGAACCTTTTAGCATTTAATTTAATTTTATTTTGGATTGCTCGTGATATTTCATACATCGACAAGTATTTTGTAATGGCTAATCATTATACTTTTTAACAAAAACTTTTCAATAATTTTATTTATGATTTACCAAAATGCCAAATATAATATTGAGCAGAAGGAATTCTTTTTTTACTACATTCGTTTTTCGTCACAAATTCGAAAATTTGTACTTTAATTTTTTAAATTTGCTTATGATATTATCTTATATTTAAGCCTTTCTAAAAGCAATCAGTATTATTGCTTATAACTTCTGGCGGCAGCAGGAATTTATTAATAAACCAACCATTTAATTGAAATGCTTTATGGCGATTAAAAGGTGGAGGCTGTAGAGAATCTAAAAGTATTTGTTTTTGATACTCATAAAGCACATCAAACTAAAAAGTGAAAACTAATTACTAATATTACCAGGCAAAAGTTACTCTTATATAGGTAATCTTATTGCGTTCAAGAAGCGTTATTTCCTCGATATGGGAAAATAAATATTGCACAAAGCACCTCGTTATAGATTGGAAAGTTGATGCTTTTAGCTGCATAGTTTTAGGGGCATTTCTTTATTTACTTTTTTACCTCTGCAAACCGACAGGTGAAGCTAACAATTATAAAATCAGTCAAATTGGAGTCCAAATATTCGTCCAATTTCAACAATTTTTGCGCATAAGATTAAATAGTTTAAGAGCACTACTTGTGCAAAGTTTAGCCCGATCTATTCATTTTGTTTGATTTGTATACTGGCAGTGAAAGAATCAAATGGAATTTAAAGTTGTTTTACATAGGGAGCAGATTGGATTGTTTTTCGATTTTGTCGTGTAATGAATGGCCGGTTAACMTCACATGTGGTATAGTATTTAATCTAAGGGTAGATTGTGTAAAGCACTTCACCATTTCAGAGTAGCAGTTTGAAAGATATGTACCTTAAGTCATTTTGCTACGTCCACATTTAACAAAACTTTCTGTCAACAGATTTCTCTTGATACGGCAGTCCCCTGTAGCAAATTACATTTCAATATCTTAATTTAGGGCTTAATTGTGACACTTTATAGGCGTTTTATTAGTGTTGCAGCCGACCTCTCTTGGATCCAAGGAATCAAGATATTTCAATTTTWACTCAATTTACAGATGAGCTGAAATTAGTAACACTYATACATACGGGTGGAGCTAATAAAAGCGTTGTAAAAAGAACTCGGATAACCGTACATTCTGTGGCGGAAAGATTAAATTTCGTAATTTTACTTMATTTATTTTGCTCATCATAAAATGCGAAGAGCACCACAAACAGCTATGTCAGTATGATTAACCAGGGCTCAAGTATGAAACACAACTTTGTATGCAGTTGTACCATTGAAAACTTGTTATCACAAGTCGCCACAAAAACTAAGTACCAGAACTTATTTCCRGAATGCGAGTAAAGCAAAGTAGCGTATAGAAATTGCACTTAAATCAAAAATAATTGTTTACTGCCATGCCATTCAGTGTGAGCCATAAAAACTTCAATCCGGCTGCAAAAGGCCTCTACTTGTCGACACACGCTCGGTGGAGAACGCCTAGATTCAACCAATTTCTGTGACAAGAGTCGCTCTTCCTGCTGCACCAACAAATGACAACATTAAAATTGCGCAAATTTTTAAAATGCATTGAAATGTCAAAGGCATATCCTTGCCTATATGCCGTTACTTATGTGCCTCATTTAATTTTTTATCTTTTTTACGTCAGGATTAGTACATGCTTATTTCAGATAAGAGGAGTAAGGTAAATCTCCTTGCAAACTCACTGTACACCCAGCGAAATGAAAATCAATTATAGAAACCCGTGAAACATGCAACAAACAACATTGTTAGTGGCAGTTTATTATGTTCTTTGATGCTGTTTGTGCGCATCATGAGGAAAAACTAATTAGGATCCAATGGGTCCTAGCGGGCAAACATTCATAAAATGCATAAATAGATAAACTTGTAAAATATATAGATGCAGTATAGCTGGATGTTCCACAGTTACATTAAAAAAAAAAACATTCGAACGTTTGTAGCAAGAAAGCTTACTTTAAAAAAACTTACTGCACAAAAGAAGAAGAACAATATTCCCCTTCAAAACCTGTAACAATTAAAAAAYTTATAATATATAATTATATAATTACTAGAAGGGGAATAGCAAATCCGAAAGCTGTAACAACCTTTTAGGCAGATTTGCAGTATTTACAGGGAAACTTTGTATTGACAAGATTTTTATTCAATAAGGGAAAAATTATTTAGTAACCTCCTAGTTTTTAAGCAAATTTCTCACATTACGGATATTTACACACGCGTACTCAATCTCACACATTCTCTAAAACTTCTGATGGTCAAAGCACGCTTGGAACTTGGAAGTAAAGGGTGTCCCAAATTAACACAAGATTTTACTTTGCCGTCATTTATGTAATAAAGTATTGACACACTCCTAAGAATCAGCAATTCGTTGTATTTATTATATTATGAAAAGGCAGCCACTTTACACAGACCTTTAGCCTCTTTAGGGCGTCCACTGCTTCTTGTTCTCGATGCTCATTTTGCCTCTTTCCAAATATCTTAACAAATATCTTTACAAAGGTTGATTTTCTGGTATAGAGCCCAAATTCAACAGTATTTTTCCCCCAAAAAGCAATGATTTATTAACACACGAAATGCTTTTTGATTCATTTTTTGTAAACTACAAGTTGCTTCATCCAAAATATTATGTCCCATTAACTAATAGTTCCTCAGTTGTCAAATTTGTCCGGAAAGTAATAGGACTGAGTCGATTTAAAAAATAATTTATTGAACCAATCGTTATAATTCTTTAAAATAAMCCCCTTCTGCGTCGATTCTGCGCTGCCAACGCGATTTCCAAGCATTGAAAGCGCCACGGAAGCATTATACGGAATAATCTTGAGACCCGAGGTGCTTCTGCTTTGATCCCCTTTCTCAACCTTTTCAGGCAAGGAAACAAAAAAAGTTCGATGGACCACATCTGGGCTATAGGGCGTCGCGGAAGCATTGAGATAACGGCCTTAGTTAGTAAGCTGTTCACAAGAAAGGCGGTGTGTGCCGGGGCGTTGTCGTGGTGCAACTTTTTGACCGATTGACCTTTCGTTTGAGTCTCTTGAGGACTCCCACGTAAAACTTGGCGTTAACTGTTTATACAGGATGAACAAATTAATGCCTTTGATGTCAAAAAAGACAATGTGCAYCGTTTTCAGTTTGGATTTGCTCATTTAACAGCGACCTCTTCCCATTCCTCCAAAAAGGCCTGGTCCCACCCAAACACACTACTTCTTACTAAAGCAACAGCTGAGTAAGCCTGCTTGATCATATTAAGCGTCTGTCGCCGATTTACTGAGTTTCACACAGAATTTCATCGCATACCTCTGCTCTAACGAACACTGAATTTTCGGCTTGCACCACTCACAGAAACACGTCGCGCGAAAATGTTTSTCCTGGCTCTCCAGATGCTCAGAGACAACTAACCAGCCGTTCGTTTGTTATTTAGGAACACCCTCTACCGAATYCAGTCGATGTGTGCATGGTCCGAAGTACAGTCGGAAGACAATCAGTCCTATTCGATTCCGGACAAACCCTGTTTCATTGCATAGTACCAAATCGCAGGGAAGCGTGGACGGGTTCTATAGTAAAATATGTGTTACGATATATAATAGAATAGAAGTTCGCGAAACAAATGCGAATACTTAAGCATATAGTTGTGTACATCACAGAGAAGCATGAAGTACACACCTTCGCACCAACAATTGTACACAGTCAGTGGGGGAAAGTTCGTCACTTRCGCTAATTAGCGGTTTGCCTTGCAACTCACCTGGAATGAAAGAAAATAAAAATGGAATATAAGATAACCGCTTGATTTAAGATGAGTTTGAATAAATATAAAAAGCGACTGCCCTCATATTCCAGTTGAAGGGCCAGTTTATAATCAGCTTAAGTGTAATAAATCGAAATGCAAAACACGAACAGCGTCGGAGTCCACATAAAGTGTATATAAGTGATTAAAATCACGAGCTGAATCGATTTAGTCTTCAATTGCTTCAATTGGCATTTTCACGAAATGTCGTAAAGATAATTATCAAAGGCAATGCTATAATTTCCGAATATATTATACTGATAGGATCCCCGTAGCATATAACCTTGATTTAAACTTACCGAACAGGATTAATATTAGAACGAACTTTTTCTTAATGAAGCAACCTCAATTCGACTTATATATGATTTGTTTGCTGATGAAATATTATATATAAAACCTAAGAAATTTATTTAGAGGTATTTTTAGGTTTTTTGCACAGTTTCCTTTTTCTTCATTGTTTTGGCTTTAATTAATGAGTAAGTAATCCTTGCAAAAGCGGTAACTAACATACTCTAATTAAAATGATTTATTGAATGCGCACTTCATGAAATCACTAAGGTCATCGAAATAAGAAAATATTAAATAACACCAATTTCAACTTGTTATCTGGTCAAATATTCCTAAAGTCAGAAGTTAATCGAAATCTGTTTTATATTCATACTAAATCATCTTTTACACATATGTAAATATATATAAATAGGTAAGTTTAAAARTTGAAGCAAGCAGTTTTCAATGGAGGTAATGTACTATATTAGCAGTTTAGCATTATTGTTCTATCATTTATTCAGCAGAAGATATATCAAAGATGTAATATCACTGAAACAGGCCACTGATTCCAAAGTCTATCGAGTGCACCTAGCTCGGTAGGAGTAGGCCAAATACAAATTGTCTGTTACCAAGAGCAAAACTTAATTAAGAACGCACTGCAATGGCGATGATAATAGTATTTTGCCTTCTATTGCAAATCTGAAAGGGCTGAATGTTCGGTTGACGACCATGTGACCAGCTGACCGGCCTTCCGGTTGATAAATGTTGAGTTGAACTCAATATGTTCATTCAGTTGCTGCGCGGGCAGCTTATGGTTGCCGCCCACTTGGCTACTTGATAAAGGGATGACCAATAAATAATGTTCAGCCTTGGCTGCGCTGAACCGCTATATTCTAACAAATATGAGTGTAAATATGTAGCAGTAATATAAACGCCAGTTGCACTGCGGTGTCTCAGGTCTCTTCTGTGCTTTCATGCTCGAACGCAAAGCTCAACCATAAGAAAAACTTGCTTGCGAGCTTACAAACATAAGCACATCACCAACAAGTGTACATACATATGTATAAGAATATAARAGCACACAAACATGTAGAAAATATACTCACTCATTTTTGATGCTTTTTTGTGGCTTGGGCTCTTGCACATTTGTACAATATAAAATGCTTACTAACAGCCAGAGGTAGCGTTTACTCACATCCACACAGTAGTTGCACAGTTCTGGGCGCAAAACAAATTGAAATACGAACATTTCATAGTCAGTGGATTTGGCTGGAAAATGTTGAATTGAAACGATTTTCAGTATGTATTATCTCTAGATATAATTTCTCATTCGAGTTGAAGCTGATACTCTGCGTAATGTATGTTATATATACGTGCAGCAAAGTRTAAAGTTGTACTTTTTGCACTTTAACATTCCAGAAACTACTCACATGTGGGTTCGCATAAATGCATCTTTAAATAAAATATGAGTCTATAGTTGATTCTCGGACTTGCTGCATGACAAAAAATTATCCCCTCTGTACCCTGAGTGTACTATATGTATGGAATATATCGAGTTCAAATACATCGATGTTCATCGTTTAGCTGGATTTGGAAAGAATCAAAAGTAGTTTGTGTACTTTATGGGGTGCAACAGCGAGGTTATGTGAGTAAAATGTAAATAAGATTGAGTAGATACATTCAAATTAATGTGTACTGAAGATTAAGTTCAGGAACTGAACATTTCATACTCYTGCAACTTTTGCAAAGATTAAAGCCAAGAARTAACTTCAGTAATGCTTGTAAGTTATATGTAGTTATACAGTTATTTTATTGATTCTAAGCGCAAATATGCACCATTATAATAAAACACACACTTTAAAAATTTGATTAACATAACCGACAGRCATATTGGCCCGAGAGTTTGAACATCTTTATATTAGGTAAATGGGGGCTAGGGGAAGTATTTACCCGATTTAACCCATTTGTAACACACAGACATACACTATCACGAAAGGGTTTTCGTTGARTTTCAATTATATAGCCCATACTTTTGGTCAAAAGTCAAGCACTGGGGCCACATATTCGGTACACAAGTGCTTGAACAGTTTTGGTTCGATTTACTCAATTTTTAGTCATAAGGTGACGCACCTCAAATGCACTGCATTTGTTCAAAGTTTTATTCCGTTATATTAATTTCTTCTTGATTTGTACACYAGAGAGGAAAGAATCAGATAGAATTTAAAACTATGTTACATAGGAAGTAGGTGTGGCTGTTGTCCGATTTTCACACTGTAACATAAAAATGTGAAAGCGTGACATTCCCAAATGGCCAAATTTAGTTAAAAGCAGTCGGACGGGCCCGAAATATGTAGTTTCACATAAAAGTAGACGGTGCAATACCCATCGWCCGTTGACCCCGGCTCCTGTTAAAGCTTTCCAAATCCTCTCGAGCGGAAAACTTTATGTCACAGTCGTATTCAGTTATTGGCTTATCGCACTTTTAGTAACTTTTAACAGCACCGTTATATGGGGAGTGGTCGGGGTTATCTTACGATTTCATCCATTTTTACAGTGTCGGAAAGGGAATTAACCTTAGCACATTTGTAATGCCAATATTTTACACTCCTTCAACTCATAACGATTAAAACAATTAATTGTAATATAGGCAATGAATGAAAAGACCAAGAAGGCGAACGAAAGAAAATACTCCACCTCCTGTTAAACAATGGCAGCCCAAATTATTTGTTTTGGACTTATATAATATTACACGAAGATAGATGAAGATACAAATGTGATTTCTAAAGCCTTGTTAACTTCAAAATCATTTCAGTATCAATTTCCTTTAGCTCAGCAATAAATTAACGCCGACTTCCAAAGCTACGCACAAATTCTAATTTCTATCCCAATTCCTAAAAGTTGTTTCCTATTTAGTTTGGACTACAACACTATTGGTTGTAAATGCTTTGGTGAAACTATGTATGCAATCGTGAATATATGTACAAGGACCTTAAATAGTAAATTCGCATTAAACTTTGCCATATCATGGGTGCTTTGACTAGTACAAACATGCAGGTGCGTGCGTGTGTACCAAGTTTGCACAGAAGAAGTCGTGCCTACAATGTACTATGTGCCTGCTTGTAACCATACATGTGCAAGGTGTGTCCTAAAAGTATATTTATTAAAAAAAAACCAATACCCCTTTTTAATGACACTTATAGGAATGTTCTTCAGCACCTCGGTTTGCTTGAAGGGCTGGGATATGATCATAAAATGCTCATTTCATCCTGATTCTAAGTTTAGCAAGAAATAAAAGAAAATAGTCGCATTGCGAAAGATTAGAAAAATGCCGTGGGTGTTTGATGAGAGAAATCCGTTTTTTCAACAAAAACTTTTTCACTTTTTTCATCTTCTTTTAATTATTGTGTAACAAAACACAGAAAGACCTTTCTTTTACGCAAATCTTCAGTTAAAATTGTGCAAATAGCTCATAAATTTACACCGATACCAACAACTTCAATTCCACTTTTAAATAATGTAAACCACATATCATAACTTGCAACTTGCAGTAATGCAATCATAAATATGCCATTTTTCAACAGTTTTTTGTATCAGCGAACTTTAACACAAACTTTKGTTTTGCTCTTTGTAGAAATGAAACATTTGCATAATTTTCCTTTTATTGAAATGGCTGTAATTTGACATTTGTCATCCGATTTCTTGAGATGAGCATACATGTATTTCTATAGAGCTGCAAGTTTTCCACAGATAACTGCACGTTCTATAATTTTAATATAAGATTCTGTTGTTTTTGAGGCACAACTTGTTCCTAAATCGTAACAAACACAAAAGTGACTCGACCTACATAATATTTTCAGCTAAAATACGGATGAATGTTATAACAACCAACAACAGCAGTAACCACAAATTGCTGACTCCTGTTGCGGCGCTAGCTGTTGTTGTACCTACGAATGGAGTATGGAAGTTGCTGCAATTTGTTGATGTTAAGTCAACATTCCAGTGCTGCCGTATTTTAAACGCTGCTTCGAAGTTTTATTTCTTGTATTTAGGACAACCAAAGCYACTAGCTCCAACCACCATATGTTACACTTTTAGCCCTAACATGCACTCACCTACATGAATCATTGTATAYATATTGTATACATACATATGTATGTAATATATATGTTTGCAGGTTGCCAGCAGTTAGCAAAAGGTTTCATGCAGTTGGGAATTGACCCTAATTTTCTGTCAGTTGCAGTACAAAACACACGAAACATCTACTCGACGTTTTTCGTCACAAGCGCACTTGCAACATTCAGAACCACGGATTCGTTGGAGAAACCAAAGTAAACCAGAGGCAGCAGTCAAAGCAACTGAAGAACRCTGCCTGTTATGTACGCGCACTTACAAAGATATACATTTATATTTATGTATGTATTTTTATATATTTCTTCTAAGCCACTTTCCGCAGTTGCATTGTTGCGTTTATGCAAGCGAGAAATTCGGGTAGGCAGGACAGCATCTCCATAAAAGCAGCCATTAATCTTCGACCACATTCAATAATCATGTTGAATTCCCCTTCAATTACTACATGATTTTCTCGGTGCCGATTTACTGTTCTATCGAAATACGGAACAGCCAAATTATTGCAATTTTATGCAATTCTCTATGCAATTGTGTCCATATTTCTTTGTTGTTCGTGATTTGGTGTGAACTCGGAAATCGGTAAGATGAGTAAGGTAAAATTCTATTTAAGCTAACCAAGAATACGAGAAACCAATGTGAATTAGTTTTAGCCAATTTATCTATTTTCATTATATATCCAGTAAACATATGTATATATTTGTATCTTCGTAAAAGTATACATTATGTATTATATGTAGATGCACATATCTGTATGGAAAATAATAATCCATAATATCTACCTAATATTCTCTTTCGTTAAACTGTATTTAAGAAAATTATATTTCTATAAAGATACACTTACATATAGTAATTATAAGTAATTTCTACTAAAGGTATATTTTTCAAAATTAAGTATTGACCCATTATAAATCTGTTTAGGAATTTTACTCCAATCCCCATTAGCTAGCTCACCTAAATATCTTTAAAAGTAAGATGCGAGGTTTTTTAGCCTTAATATCTAGGTAAAAATTAACAAAATTTTATATTTCTGGAAATTGAGTTTTCAGATATTCAAACAAAAAAGCACAACAACTCTGTAACTCTGTAAAAAAAAAGATGTATAAAGGACATTATAAATTAAATGTGATAAAAATTATTACTATAATTTAAAAATATGTTCGGATTGGAGAAATTAAGATGGACCCGTTTGTATCTAAAAAAATATTATTTCTTACTATTAATAGGTTATATAATAGTTTCTCATTTAAGTAAATTTCGTTTGTTGTGGTTATTGTTCCTTTGTATGATCTGGAGCGTAAATCCAATCGCTTACGCGATTATAGCCGAGTTAACAACAGCGCGCCAGTTGTTTCTTCTTTTCGCTACGTGGCGCCAATTGGATATTGTAAGCGCAGTCAGGTCTTTCTCCACCTGGTCCTTCCAACGGAATGGAGGTCTTCCCCTTCCTGTGCTTAACACGGCGGTTACAGCGTCGAATACTTTCAGAGCTGGAGTGTTTTCGTCCATTCGGACAACATGACCTAGCCAGCGTAGCCGCTGTCTTTTAATTCGCTGAACTATGTCAATGTCGTCGTATATGTCGTACAGCTCATCGTTCCATCGGATGCGATATTCGCCGTGGACAACGCGCAAAGGACCATAAATCTTTCGCAGAACTTTTCTCTCGAAAACTCGCAACGTCGACTCATCTGTTGTTGACATCGTCCAAGCCTCTGCACCATATAGCAGGACGGGAATTATGAGTGACTTATAGAGTTTGGTTTTTGTTTGTCGAGAGAGGACTTTGCTTCTCAATTGCCTACTCAGTCCGAAGTAGCACCTGTTGRCAAGAGTTATCCTGCGTTGGATTTCCAGGCTGACATTGTTGGTGGTGTTTACGCTGGTTCCAAGATAGACGAAATTATCTACGACTTCAAAGTTATGACTGTCAGCAGTGACGTGAGTGCAAATTCACGAGTGCGACGACTGTTTGTTTGAYGACAGGAGATATTTCGTTTTGCCCTCGTTCACTGCCAGACCCATTTGTTTTGCTTCCTTGTCCAGTCTGGAGAAAACAGAACTAACGGCTCGGGTGTTGTTCCCGATGATATCAATATCATCGGCATACGCCAGCGATATATGCAATATCTACAAAATGATCTGATACGCGATGGATACCCAGCTGCATAGCTTTACACATAGTTTTTTACAAAAGCACTAATTAAAAGCAAAATACTTTAAAAAATCGTTGAAGTAATTATATGTACATACGTCAAACCAGTTTTGGCATATGATTTTTTTATTAGCAAACACAGAAGATARAGCTTTCAAGCCGCAAGACCTTTGTAGAGAAGCATTGACAAAAACAATGCAGAAACATCCACATTTAATGGTAGTTTTGGACGTAGTGTATGCATATAAAATAAATATGGTAGAAGTTGGTTAGCTGGAAAAACAACTGAACAAAATGAAAAAACGAAATAAGCGAAGTTTTGTGTTAACGAGACAGTTCAGTTTAGAGTAAACAAATCGAATGACTGCAGGCAAGGAGCAAACAAGCCACGGGTAAGGCAACGAACACTGGTGCTGTGCTCAAAACGACGAAAGATCGAAATTGTTCGCTTCAGGAATTAAGTAAATGAATCAGACGTTGAGAATTCATTAAAGACGCTTTCCGAGCAAGCAGACGGATTGGTTTGTATTCACAAGTGGTGCACGAATTGACGATTGCAAATAAGTTTAAAAGSGCAAATGAAAATAAGAAGTTGCATGAGTGCAAGGCATCCAGTGCAGATCCATTCAAGGCGCTGGTAAAGGTTTAAATAAAATAAGAAAAATATATTGAGAAAGATAAAATAAGCRCAAAGCTTGCTTAAAAATTGTGCTGGCTAACTCAAAATATACATCAATGCTGTTGAAACGTTGATTGTTTGGGCGACGTTTATAATAGCAATAATCCTGATTGGTAATGGGTATAATGACAATCAACGTACACCATAGTGATTAGAGGCAACTTCCAACGCTTATCTACTCAATCCAACAGTGCTGGACTGGAGTGTTGTAGCTTTAGCGAATGACGATAAAGGACAGATAATCACTCAAGCACTTAGTAAGTCAGCTAGACATCTAGTTACTTAAGATCTAACGATGGCACATTATAGTTTGGCATTTGAAGCTGACTCGCCTAAATTCATTACAGGACATACATTGGATATTGTGCCATTATGTATATTTTAAATGTCGTACCGATAAGAATGCTTTTGTAGAACCTGCTTTATAGATTTATTAACGACAGTGTTCATATAAAAATAAATTTCAGTCTTCATCTGACAAATTTCAATCAAGATTTGCAAATAAAAGCTTTTCTTAGCTCCCAATCTTACCGCCTTAAATTATGTCAAGCTCTTTCCGATATGTGCTGTAAGGCGCATATTTTTTATTAAATACTACAGGACTCCACCCAGGTTGAACACCTGGATGCTTAACTAACGTATTAATATAATATATATTTTAAATATGAATTTTCTTTTTTAAAGGAAATATTTATATTTATTTCAGAAAGCTAGTACACATCACAATTTATAATTAATGTTACACTGTTATTCGTACTAATAATATTTAAAAAAAAAAACATCTTCAATCCAGTATTTTATTCGTAAATTATTCGGAAAGTGCTTTCTTATAAAAGTTGTCACCACACCAAGCGACCAAAAGCAGTCGAAAGACAAAAATGGCAAGCACCAATCATGGTGAATGTAAATAGCAATGCAACCAAAGCTTTATTTCATTTCATTTGCCTGACTGACAATGAGGGATTCTGCCAGTCACATTGACTGGGTCRGAATGGACTACAAAAGCATTGTTGCTGCGAATGTAGGGAAGTGATTGAAAAATGCGCGAGGAAGTGTTGTCGTCGAGTTTCGTGAGCGAAATGACTAAACGTTTACAGTCTTAATGACATGCCTATCAGAGAGCTGCAACGAGTATGATAAAATCAGAACAAAC
>NW_017536971.1:63333-64651 GCF_001853355.1 Bactrocera latifrons | reverse complement strand
AATCTTTGGGTAAATCTATAAGTACAGCAAACAACAACAACTTTCTGCTGGACTGATTTGAATCATGTATAGCAAAAAATGTATCAGCTTTGAAAATGTGCGCATGTTACAAATTTTCGATGCGTAAACAATGGAAATTCCATCGAGTACGTAAATACATATATACAATCATTTCTTGTATGTACATATGTACTTGACCATATGTACCATTTTACGTATAACATATGTATTTACACAAGTACCTACATGTACGTACAAACATATGTTATTGAAATAGAACAGAAGTGCCCGACTAAATCAGTGTTTAAGGCATGATATACAAACTGAACGCTGTCGATCATTTCAATCAGTGAAGCCTGAGTTGGCTTTACTTTGGATATTTTCTGCTGATGCGAACGTTCATAAACAAATAAGGTATAAGCTGATCGCTGTTGATTCAAAGTTGTTCTCTATCGCTGATTTGAAGACAAACGGTTCGATTTTTGTACATGAACCGAACTAACAGAATAGATAGAGTAACATATCAGTACTTAAGTATTAACAAAAATTTATTACTCGTTGCAGTTCTCTGATGCATACATATGTATAGTAAGCACCTTTCATATAAAAACAGCAAAAGTAAAATATATGAAACATTGAAATAAATATGAAAAATATAAATACTATATTTTTCCAGTARTTAAAAAGTTGAAAGGAAAATAAAAACTTTAGTAAATATTACTATTATTATTGCTTGTAAGCAACTTTTTATTTATGTATGTTTCTGCTTCTAAGTCTTGTTATTTCCTTTTTTTTATTCTGTAGTCTCGAATATTGCGTAAGCTGTGAAATACCGATCATTCAGTAGCCATTATTCGAAGAGTGAAATTGGGAATCTAATTTCACGAAAACAGTGTCGACAAAAAGATGTGCAAAAACATTAAAGTAAGAGCTTCATTGTAAAACAATAAAGGAAASAATTGTGAAAATAAATAAACACTTAAAACTAATGAGAAGGAGTTGGTGAGAGTTGTTCTTAAYAATTTTATAAAGTTGTCTGTAGGCAACATCCTGTTTCTAGCGAACCAAGGTACCAAAGACTTTTGAATTTTTTTATTATGGAATAATACGAAATTAAATTTCTTTACCGAAATACATTTTATATAAAAAAAATTTAATTAAATCAACTTTCATAACGTTCATAAAATATAAAAATGATTAAAATTAAAACAAGACAATAAAAATTAAAAAAAATTTTCACTTCAATAAAATAATAATAAACTAAATCTGATACAAATAAAGCAATTTATCTAGAAAGGATGTGGGCTGCCGAAGAATA
>NW_017536971.1:11852-62233 GCF_001853355.1 Bactrocera latifrons | reverse complement strand
GTATGTATGTATGTGCGTGGCATTCGAGTTGCCAACAAAATGTCTTTATTTGCTCCAACGAAACTGACTGACTGATTGCGTGTGAAAGGAGAAAAATTCAAAACCTAATTGTCTCTGGATAAACATACTAAATCTAGAGACCGAGACCGAGACCGAGCCCTACACCACKATCATCAATGTTGGTTGGACATAGCTACGTATATATGTATATGTACATACATACRTATGGGTGTAAAAATGTAAATCATCATGCTTCTCATTTAAGTGTGGCTTGCAAAGAATTGCTGAGGGCACAAGCTCAACCTCCTCGACAATTGTAGGCGCCGTCTTTTATGTTAGTAACAACTACCCGTATCTCCTGATTGCACATGTATAGTACATACATATGTACATATGTAAACACCACAATGCTGTATGTTTACATTCCTAATTCGAACATTTCGATGTGAAGAGTTTCCGAGCATTTATTCGTGTTTATATGCGATTCGGGAATGTCAATATAGAATTCCATTTAATAAATTCACTCCTCATGGACTGACATGTGGCCATCGAGCAAATGCACAGGAATTTTCATTTTTAGCACTGACAGCTTAAACAATAATTGCATAAGAATCCACATTCATATGAACATACATACGTAAATGTACGTMTGCATGTAAATGAAAGAAAGTGGTAAAATAAGAATTAAGGAAGTTGAGCAAATATAAGTACATAAGTACATACACATTACATACGTATGTATGTAYRTAAATGCAAACTCCAATAATTTAGGACATATGAAAGCCCAAATGGTTAAAGAACAATGTATCTGCGAGTGTATGTAAAAGCCATGAATTCTGCTGAATTCATTTGATATTTGCTGAGCATGCCAATGAGTTATTAGACGTGCTACAACTGTCAACTGACAATAGTATGGGAAGTGCATGCATGCACGCCAGGGCACATACGTCGAACCAACTTTAAACGGGTTGTCGTTCTGAATTAAATGTGGAACATCAGTGCATAGGTGCTGCGCATAATATTTCTGTATTTCTGTATATTTTATTTGCGTATTAAACACACTGACGATTGAGAAACGAGCACCCTGCTTTACCCTTATTGCAAATATTTAAATATATGGAATAACCAATAACTAACTAATTTCTTTCATTCACCTTATTGTCACTGATCAGTATAAGCTACATATGTATGTATGTATATATATATTTTAGTGAAATTGAATCAATTATTTATATTGAAGAACAAATATGTTGATATCGCCAAGTTTATTGTGCTTTCTAAAAGAAATAAAAAAATCCGTTGCAATTTCCTACATTGTATAATTTTTAAGTTTATGTTATACATACATATATCGTTCCCATTAGGTACTTTATGAATATTCTTACGAAACCTTAAACAAAAGAAAATAACAAATAAATAATAAAAAAACTGCTTATTTTCCACACTTCACTGTTGAATCATCGCAAGTCGATGTGGTAATTAATTTACTTGTTTTTTATTTCTTCTTGCGAGTTGATCCTTCTCGGAAAAGAAGAAAACCAATTGACATCCAGCGGAGTTCTGGATATTCGTGGAATAACAATTCTAAGTCTGTAAATAATTTATAATTATATGCTTAAAAGCGAAGACGTAATAAAAAATAATATATGGGCTCGTTTGCTTGTAACTATTGAATTTTTATGGCAGTTGGGAAAAGCTTACGAACATATCACTATGAAAGGTATATAACAGTTGTGTCGTACGTGGGAGAGTACAATGTTCTCCTACGTACAATTTTCTATTTTTTCTTATTATCTTATAGAAAACTTTACTATACTAATGAAATAATGATTTTATTGAAATAATGATTTTATTTCATTGAGTTACAAAATTCATAAGAAATAAAAAATTTTCCCAAAAATAATCAAACTTTAACTGTTAATATCTTTTAAAAGGTTGGGATTACGAAAAAATTTTTGTAGAGCATTCAATTTCCTACTAAGCTAAGTTCTAAGGAACAATATATTTTTTCAAGTAGTTGGAAGCGAGATATAAAACTTTCTGTATGATAATAAAAAAAATAGAAAATTGTAAGTAGGAGGACCTTCCCGTTACAATTAAGAACTCATTTTTGGAGAGGCTTCCTTAGAGGTGTCTAGGAACCCATTTTCAGAGTACCAAACGAAAAAAAAAAATGTTTTTTAATCACCTTATCACATACATATGTATGTATGTATGTACCATATGTCTGTAACAGGCCTATAATATACAATATAATACATACAATTAAATAAAATTCGCTTTCGTAAATAATATACATAAGTATGTAATGTTTCCAACAGGGAACACATGCAAAAGCAAATTAATAATGGGATTCTGTAACCAGTCTCTAGTCCCTATTTAAGACATTTTGAGGTAAAAGGTCAATTTGTGACAAGTTCCTATTCACTAAACAGTCTCTAGCATTAGTCTCACAATATTGCCTCAAATTTGTGAACTGGTAGTTAGCAGGTCAGAAAAGTAAAAAGAACTCTTTTCTGCCATTTTGAATATACTGAATATACATAGATCATCATAGATATTAATAGATTTTGGTTTTTTTTTTTTATATTTTGTAAGCAACTCAAACAAAAAAGGTTAAAAATAAATAAATTTTACATAAAATTCGTAAATATTATCAAACAAAGTCAACATATATTTTTATTTTTATTGATAATTATGTTTTTTTTTCACTATGTTATAGAAAATTTGTTGTAATATTTGTTATCGACATATTTATTTTCATTCGAGTGTAAAAACATCTCTAAATAATTAAATGTATTAGATTTGTGACTGTCACTTACAGAATAGCAAAATTGTCTCAAGTCTCAAAAATTGTCTCTAACTTAAAATCTCAAATTTAGAGACTTGAGACCGTATCACAGTACGGAATCGCACGGTAAGAACAATCAAAGCTTCGCGCATAAATTGTAATAGAAAGCAAATAAAAATAAAGTTAACCAACAGAAAAAGATGCTTTTCGTTGACGGAAATTTGTTATGACGCGAATTCTGCGAAGCACTGAAAGAACGAAGAAAGTGTCACATAATTTTAAAAATTCAATTTGTGCTCGACACTCATTTATACTTGTGAGTATAAGCAGCTGTAGGTGTACATGAATATATGTATGTATGTATAGTAATATATTATATAAGTATTTCCGAACGTGCATATGTATGTACGTACAATAATAAAAGCACCGAACTCTTGCAACGTTCACTCTTCAGCTCCTTCTTCACTCTCATTGCATGTAGCATCATTTAGCAAGAACTATTATACATCTACATATGTATATTTATATAAATATGTATATGAATTATTGGCACAGTGCGCACGAACTCGTGCGATAAAAACCATTTTTCATTGCACCCCAAAAATATGGAATAATGCGTTGGTTTGAGAAGTCAGCGCTTTTCCAGCGCTATATCCATCTAGGCACTTCATCACTCTATCTACTCGTTTGCAGACAGACAACACCCCGCTCACCCTACTCAACTTGCGAGCTGCGCCCGAAAARTGCTGGTGTAAAATTTCACATTCGCCGGTGTTGCAAACCTCAAGAAATTGACATCCTGTGAATGTGTAGGAAGACGCACGTTTCTTACAAATATGCATAATTGTATGTATGTTCATAGTTACATATATACATACATATAGTATATACAAATTTACGATTCGAATATGAGTATATAAGCTGATGTGTGGCTTTATTGTATGCATGCGGCTAATGTGATTGTAACAGTGGCAAACWCGCCGGATGGCGACACTTCCAATATGCGGCACAGTGTCTCACTTTTGACATKTTTCCAGACAAATTCATTCATCCATTCTACGACTACTGTAGTGCGAAACATTATGACATTTTTGCAGAGCATTCGAAGCAAGCATTTTTGATAGATTTTCTGAAAGCCTTTTTAAACATTCGACGTTAGCGGTATAAACAAATGAAATGAATTGAAATACATTTTCCAAATTTTTTAAAAGTGACCTAAAGTCCATCGTTGCAAAATGATATATTGGGTAATATCCTAGCATATTCTGATATAAAATGTATATAAAGTGAGTTTGTGGGCCACAGTGATTGAGGTAAGTAATACATGATTGTATGTGTGTTTTTATCAGCTCATAGAGCTTATATTTTTTTACACACATTTACTTACCTCATGAGCTTAAATTGTGAGGTGTGATAAACCTCGAGGATTATACCGTATTATGGTATTCATAATTGTGACACATACACAGTTCATACCACGCTGGCATACCGAGCGAAAGTCAGAAAAGGAAAAGAAATTGTGAAAATATATCTGCACACTGTATGTATAAACGTGCAAATGTGTGAGTGCGTGCTATTGTGGTCGATTTTTTGCTGGTGCTTATGCTTTCCGAGCATTTGCTACACCACCAGGATTCGCGATTTACGAGCTCATGAAATGAATTAGCATCAAAAGCGCTGGCAGGAGSGACATTTTTTCGGTGCAGAGCCAACTCCATACAAGCCTACTTGCATGTAAAAATGTGTATGGCTATGTGGACAGAAGTGCAAATTGTTAATTTGATAAGCAAATCAGAAGGAGTCAGCAAGGGATGTGATGAGTATTTGCTTCACATTTTTGTATTTTAATCCACCTAATCCGCTTGATAGTCGCAGTAAATGAATTGTCAAGGACGCATATCCCGTATGCCGAATTGAGGAGCTCTATGATGAGCGTTCATAATTCAGTTTATATGGCAATTGCGCTCATGCTTCGAAGCAGATGACTGAATGAATGCGCAATCTTAAAATGCGTAATTGATAAAACAAGTTGGAGAAGTGGAGTAGATGTATGCGAAAATTATAAAAATCGTAGAAGTGAAAATGGAAAAGTGATTTTTAAATGTTGTCATTGTCGGATTTAGCAAACAACATGTACGGGAGAGGAGGTGGAGGAGCTTAGACATACAGTCATGCTACCGCGCCACAGAGAATTTAATTAAAACTAAGCGTAGTCAACGGTGAATGGACAAAGGAAAGCTYGAATATATAGAACACAACCGAATGAAGCACTCATTCATTATCAATTCATTAAGAACGCATCACGAGTTATGGCGACATTTACAATAGGACACTGCCGAACGATATACACGTAATTACTGAGATGGTGATGATGGCACTCATGATGGTTGGGTATTTCTGTGTACCCCAATGTTGCATTTTACGGTGGCGTTGGAAGTGCAGTAGCACTGGAAAAGCGCACATTAATTGTGAGAATTGAGAGYGTGATAGTATAAGGGGAGATTATTAGAAGCAGTTCAAAGAACGAAGGAGAAGGAGCAAGGAAAAAGTGCAAYTGTAATTCAAATTAAAATTTTCACCTCTATGAGCTCATTATTTGTAAGCGCTTGCGCATKACAACAACCACTTACGCTTTCGTTGATTACATGCCATGCAACAAAATTATATTAGTTTATTTTTTACCGTTTCGAA
The DNA here is from genome assembly GCF_001853355.1 of Bactrocera latifrons. Classification (NCBI taxonomy): domain Eukaryota; kingdom Metazoa; phylum Arthropoda; class Insecta; order Diptera; family Tephritidae; genus Bactrocera; species Bactrocera latifrons. The sequence goes on along the minus strand of NW_017536971.1, from coordinate 56,751 downwards.
AACCTCAACTAAAATTAGTTGTAATTAGTAATGTAAAAACAGAGTTTAGTATTTCAATTTTTTTTTTTATTTCAACTAAAATTAGATATGGAACCTTAAAGGGTAATACTAAGACTATTATTCCCACCCTTTTGAAACTGTTATTGACGAGTGCCAAATACGTTTGAGGAGACCATTTTATTTTAATTGACGTAAAATATTTTTAAAACTAAAACATTCACATATTTGAAAAAACASTGTTGAAGTAAAATTGATTTGAGCATACTATTCCCCTGTATTTAGCAGCAGAAAATACAACAATAGTTGTTGGGGATTATACTTGAAGATACAGTTTAGTGATAATATTAAAAGATGAATTCTATGAATTTTCTCTATAAGGGAAACTGAAAAATTACACTTATTTGTATATAGATATGTACATACATAACTGTAGACACTCAGATAAATATATACAAAATTTAATATTTTTATTATATGGATTTCACGAACAGCGATGTTTTAAAACAACGATTTATAATCTCACTCTATTTACTTATACATTTATTATTCACTGTATCTACTTATGTACATATGTATTTACTTGCTGCTCTCACCACTAAAATGAATTGGCCCACTCCGCTATTTTGTGAGCAAAGCCAAATCAAAGTCAAACTTTGCCAAATGACAATAAACAAGCAAAACAAAATTTTCACACTTAARGAAGTTTGTATCCACGTGTTGGTTATTATTGATTTAAAAAAAATGGATTTGCTGAAAAATAAATGAWTATATGCTTRTGCATAATGAGTTGTTGCAAACTTTTTGACACTTCGGCGCTAAGCATGTGAAAATGGAAATTAATCCGATTAAATCTGTCACTAATTAGGGTAATATAATATGTTTGGGGAGTTAACACGTTCGTACATGTCTGTGGTGTTATCTGGCGTAACAGTTAAGTTTAATTACATATGTATATGTAAGTAGCTGAATCGGCACAAACAAATAACCTGCCAATATCTATACATACATATGTACATATATACATATTGATATGCATACCTACGTATGTACATATTATTTGTATTTGCATACATGGAAAAGCTAATTCTAAACCACGAAATATTAAAGAAACAGCAAACGCCAACCAGTAAAAAGGGATAAGRTCGGGTGTAACCGAACATTTTATACTATTGCAACTTGCAAGAATCCTTGGAAATACCTTAAGATGTACATTAAAACGTCAAACAGTGGATCGGAATCTAACCAATTTATATTTTATATTTACAAAAATAAATACATATATAAACAAATATGAACCCTTTTTTGTCGACCTCTTTTTGCCATTTTTCCGCTAGAGGCATTTTCTATCACGAAATATAATTGGAACAAGGGTGAAAAAAATTTGAATATTGGTTAAAACTGGTTCATATACTCGTATAAGCGCAGAACCTGAAAATGTTGGATACATGTAAAATTATGTATAGAATTTGAAGTAGTGAATCGTAATCAATAGGATACTCAATTTCGGATTTTTTGATACGTTATTTTGCATTTTAGGTGACGATATACAACTGCAACGACATCTACAAGGAGCGTTGCAAAGTAAACAGGAACTTTTTAAATCTAGCGCCCCCTGATGGCGCCATCTATATGTCGACTGGTGCGTTAGAATCTTCGCTATCTTTATCGATTGTTCAGTGAGAATTCCCTGACATTTCATTGATTGGAAGTGAATTTATTGCGTTTTAAGTGTGAGTATGTTTGTGTTATCGGTGCAAAATGAGCTTCGAACAAAAMGCCAACATCACATTTTGTTTTAAAATTGGTAAAACTTTCACCGAAACATTTCAATTGATGAAACAAGTTTCTGCTGATTATTGCCTATACCGTAGCAGAATGCACGAGTAGTTTCAACGTTTTCAAAGTGCTCGTGAGGACATAAATGACGATCAACATATGCTCCAATCAAACTCCGTGATCACCGGAAATTCCATCGAAACGGTGCATTGAGATTCATGAAAAYCGAATTGAACATCTCAAAAACYTCGATTTATCGCATTTTGATCGAACTTTCGACGTGTTTGGCCGCGAAGATGAAAGTTGGCGTTTRTKGCACGATAATGCGYGTCTCATCGATCGACGCTTGTGACCGATTATTTGACCAAAATCACATTTTAACCACTCCCCGTATTCACCTGATATGGCACCGTGCGACTTCTTCCTTTTCACAAAAATGTATTTGCCTACGAAAGGAAAGCGCTATGCAGACGTAGAAGCCACTCAATAGGCTTGCACCCGCATACTGGYGGCCATAGCGGCCAACGAGCTAAACACTCGTTCGACATGCCTTTGGACCGTGCAAAATGTATTATTATTAATATTCAAGCAGAAGCAAACTATTTTGAATAAAATAAATTGATTTTGCGGAAAAGAACCATTTGTTCTCTTTTTTTTTTAAGTCCTTTTCACTTTTGAACTCACCTTGTATTGACAAAATACGACTGCCCAAAATATGTATAATTCTATATCTCACACTAACTCGGAAAATGRCAAAAGTTTAGGAAGAGCAAAAACAATTCCTGTAAAAATTATTAAAATTTTACAGCCAATAGTTGTTTATTATGTTTATCTTCTTTAAAGAGCGTTTTACTCAAGTGTGATTGCTTTTCTATCTTCACAGGGAAATTACAAATATTGCTCTTAACACAAAAGACAATGAAGTCTTTTGGTTAGCTAGATTAGTATACTACGAATTAATATATATAATTATAATTTATAATTCAATAAAAATACCGCAAGACTTTTTTGACAATCTAAGAAGCATGCGAAGCAGATGGAAACAAAGAAAGCAATTGTCACGCGAACCTTAAAACTACTCAGAAGTGAAATTGTTATTGGTGTTGAATTTCATTGTACGTCTTATGTTACATCATTTTTATCAGCACKTTTTAAACTTCATCAACGTGTCAAAAGATTCAAATGGAAACCAAGTTCAAGTAAGTCTTCAAATTGCTCAGACATTGTGACCGTCGAACGGTATGCTGACTGTTCACCAAAGCGAGTTAAGCCTAGTTGAAATTGGAGAAGGATTGATAGACGAATAGCCGCACTTGTCTGGCCAGACATGCAGTTATGTGCGAATATGAAGCAACAGCGAGGCATTAACAAAGAATAAATTTTAAAACTACAAATAATGATTGTCAGRTCACTAATATTTCTTATTATTGAGCTTGATAAGCTGACCGACAGGGGTAAGGGTCGAAAAGTCTACGAAAAAATGCGGCGGCTTACAGAAGGTTTCAAGACTGAAGCATACTCTTGTAGAACCCCCAAAGGTGATCTAGTCACCGATGCCCAGATGCATACTTAAATTATGGAGGGAACACTTCTCCARCCTGCCGAATGGCAGTGAATGCACAACGCCAAGAGAAGTCGAACCCGATTCCCCAATCGATGATGATGGAGCAGACGTTCCATTGCCCGACCAGGAAGAAGTTCGAATAGCAATTACCCGCCTGAAGAACAACAAAGCGGCGGGGGCCCGATGGTTTGCCGGCCGAGCTATTCAAACACGGCGGCGAAGAACTTATAAGGAGCATGCATCAGCTTCTTTGTAAAATATGGTCGGACGAAAGCATGCCCAACGATTGGAATTTAAGTGTGCTATGCGCAATCCTCAAAAAAGGAGACCCCACAATCTGCGCCAAATACCGTGGGATAAGCCTCCTCAATATCGCATATAAGGTTCTATCGAGCGTATTATGTGAAAGATTGAAGCCCACCGTCAACAAACTGATTGGACCTTATCAGTGTGGCTTCAAACCTGGAAAATCAACAACCGACCAGATATTCACCAAGCGCCAAATCTTGGAAAAGACCCGTGAAAGGAGAGTCGACACTCACCACCTSTTCGTCGATTTCAAAGCTGCTTTCGACAGCACGAAAAGGAGTTGCCTTTATGCCGCGAGGTCTGAATTTGGTATCACTGCAAATCTTATACGGCTGTGTAAGCTGACGTTGACCAGCACCGATCTGCAGAACTAAATAGAGAAGGTACCATCTTCTATAAGAGTGTAGTTCTGCTTTCTCCAGACTGGACAAGGAAGCAAAACAAATGGGTCTGGCAGTGAACGAGGGCAAGGCGAAATATCTCCTGTCATCAAACAAACAGGCGTCGCACTCGCGACTTGGCACTCACATCAAGCAAAGAAGCAAAGTCCTCTCACGACAAACAAAAACCAAACTCTATAAGTCACTCATAATTCCCGTCCTGCTATATGGTGCAGAGGCTTGGACGATGTCAACAACGGATGAGTCGACGTTGCGAGTTTTCGAGATAAAAGTTTTGCAAAAGATTTATGGTCCTTTGCGCTTTGGCCACGGCGAATATCACATTCGATGGAACTATGAGCTGTACGAGATATACGATGACATTGACATACATAGTTCAGCGAAGTTGTCCGTATGGACGAAAACACTCCAGCTCTGAAAGTATTCGACGCTGTACCCGCCGGAGGTAGCAGAGGAAGAGGAAGGCCTTCACTCCATTGGAAGGACCAAGTGGAGAAGGACCTGGCTTCACTTGGAATATCTAATTGGCGCCGCGTAGCGAAAAGAAGAAACGACTGGCGCGCGGTTGTTAACTCGACTATAATCGCGTAAGCGGTGACTACGCCAATCAAGAAAAGAAGAATATTTCATTTGAGCTCAGAAATATTATTAATAAAATATTCCGACAAATTCTTTATTTTTTATATTTTTCCCACTACTGCAGATTTTTGCAGTTATCCTCTTTGCTATTTTTATTCTTTTATGGCCGTGACTTTGTTTTGAGGTCTACTATAATGTAATTAGGCTATTTCATCAATATTCAAATCCAGATATTATATAAATGATTTCATTCTTATTGTTGTTTTGTATTTTGTTAAAGCTGCCTGTGTGTTTGTATAAATGTGTGTAGTATATCTTTTTAACCACAAAATACACTTCCCACACGTACAGATTATTTAGTTTGACGATATGAGTGTGGTTRCTGCAGACAATCTTGCCAGTACAATTCGCCTGTTCTTGTCTTGCATATTTTTTGTAGCTTCATTATATCCGGATTGACTGATAATTCATCATTATCGACGGATCAGACAAATACATACGTCTATTGTTGTTTTGTTTGCTTCCTCAATGTGAACAGATAAAAAGAGCATAGAACTGCATACTTTCGAGTACACCTACATACATATGTGTATTCGTGAAGTGAAAAAGCAAAAACCATAAAAGTGCCTCAGGTTATCCAATTACTTATGGGATAAATACATACAAAATGTAAGTATACGTAATCTATATTCATGGATGAGTGGAGAATCATGATTGCAAATATAATACTTAAACTTTGGAATTTAAAGTCACCGGTCAGGTTTCTGCTTTAACACTGTCTGAACCATATATTAGCAGAGCTCATATATAATATTTGAACACGAGAGACTTAACTAAGGTTGAATCACATCTGGCAATTTCTTGCACCTCAAACCTCATGGTAAATCTTTTTACAAATTGTAGCCATACATTTTTATACTCTCGCTACAAAGTTGCTAAGGAGAGTATTATAGTTTTGTTCACATAACGGTTGTTTGTAACTAATAAAACTAAAAGAGTCAGATATAGGGTTATATAATATATGCCAAAGTGATCAGGGTGACGAGTAGAGTTGAAATCCGGATGTCTGTCTGTCCGTCCGGTCGTCCGTGCAGGCTGTAACTTGAGTAAAAATTGAGATATCATGATGAAACTTGGTACACGTATTTCTTGGCTCCATAAGGAGGTTAAGTTCGAAGATGGGCAAAATCGGCCCACTGCCGCGCCCACAAAATGGTGAAAACCGAAAACTTATAAAGTGTCATAACTAAGCCCTAAATAAAAATATTAAAGTGAAATTTGGCACAAAGGATCGCATTAGGGAGGGAAAGGATCGCATATTTGGACGTAATTTTTTTTGGAAAAGTGCGCGTGGCCCCGCCCCCTACTAAGTTTTTTAAAAATTTTCTCGGAAACTACTACAGCTACGTCAATCAAACTCTATAGAGTCGTTTGCTTTAGGCATTTCCATATACAGTTCGAAAATGGCAGAAATCGGATAATAATCACGCCCACCTCTCATACAAAGGTTATGTTGGAAATCACTAAAACTGCCTTAACCGACTAACAAAAAATGTCAGAAACACTAAATTTTACGAAAGAAATGGCAGAAGGAAGCTGCACCCAGGCTTTTATTAAAAATTGAAAATGAGCGTGGCGTCGCCCACTTATGGGCCAAAAACCATATCTCATTAACTACCGTTTCAATGAAATTCGATATATAATATTTTATTAACACCCTGATGACATGTTCGAAATATGAGTGAAATCGGTTAACAACCACGCCTGCTTCCAATATAACGCTATTTCGGATTCCATCTTATGCCTTCTCTGTATAATATATACATTAGGAGCCAATGATGATAGCGGAATAAAATTTTACACAAATACGGTATTTGAGCTGAGGTATCCCTTGTGGAAAAATTGTCGTGATCGGACTATAACTTTTCAAGTTCCCTGATATCGAACACGAAGAACTCAGTGCCTAACCTAACCTAACCTAATTTGTCACCGAAAATATCGGTAAACCTCTCAGATATTTTCATGTAATTCAGAGGGCATCATTTTTATACTCTGGCAATAATGTTGCTAATAACGGTATATATCGTCAGATATATTGTTACATATACCAAAGTGATCAGGGTGACGAGTAGAGTTGAAATCCGGAAGTCTGTCTATCCGTCCGTGCAAGCTGTAACTTGAGTAAAAATTGAGATATCTTGATGAAACTTGTCATGCGAGAGTATATAATGTTCGGTGACACCCGAACTTMGGCCTTCCTTACTTGTTTTTGTTAAAATTCGTCTTTAGTCCTCACTTAATAATTTGTAAAATATATGATAATAGTAGAAGAGAAATCCAACAATAGATTTTTATATAACTCTAGGTATTAAAGTACAGAATTCAAAATTTATTGCAAACATTCTTAATACCATATCTTAAGTATCATTTTATACCTACTTTTTGATAGTATTCCGTAAGTATAGCTAATTCATATTTGTTAAAAGTTGGTTTGGGTAAATTCCACTTAAAAAACAAACGCGAAAATTGTGAAAATTTTTAATATTTTTTCCAGCCGTAGGTCATTGTGCGGACAATATTTTCTAGTTTTAGTTTTCCTCGGAAATCAAGATTCGAGATTTCTTCAGCAATAGTACCCTGTRCGTTCAATGAGAAGTGCTCCGATTTCATTAAATATGAATGTACGATTCGTCATTATTATCAACAAATATCTATACATCAAGAATGTGTAAAAACTTTGTACTTAATTATAAATATGAGCAAAGTGGACGCTCAAAGCCAAGCCAAGCGCAAAGCTGACAAAAGTGAGAAATCATCTTAAACTAAATGCATACATTTTCATACGAAATGACCCAGGCACCGCGGAGTGATGAAGGTGAAGCTGATCAATGCGAGAAATGAGGTTTGAGCGCTTTTCGGCGCCGACTCCCGTGTTAGATAGTTCATTTGCTTTTTTAGCCGCATATTTTACTCACGAGTAATTATTTTGTACGGCCTATTTTTTTTTTTTTTGTTTGTTTTTGATTTACGCACACAACATTGATATTTAATCATTAATTATATTCTATGATTTAGAGCTAAAAGTAACTGTAATCGTAAAAATCAGGCACCCTTACGGGACCTCTCGACAGGATAAAAACTATGTCTTACTAACTGTATTGCCATGCCTCTTGCCTGTGGAGACACCATATTACTTATTTCTTACAATATATGGAATACTAATTAGTTTGCTATATATTGTAAGCAATAAGCTGTCACTTGAGCAGTTTGACAGCGCAGTTTTCATTTCTATGAAAATTTCGAAGAGGCAGCATACCCGTTTGCACATATGCCGACGGCATTTTAATTTCGGTAATATGAAATTTAGAAGAGCGAGAATTAAGACGGTTGTGTTATATTATAAAAATAAAATATTTTAAAATAACATTTTTCCAAAAAAATAATATTGAGTACAATATTGTTAAATTACAGAAGAATTGGCTTGGGAATAAGCGAAGTCTTAAATTTAATAAACTTATACAAGTATAAATCAAAATATTATTGCTCATATTAAATTTATTATTTTAATTGGTATATAAAATGTATGCCACAATTATTATATCGTAGTCCAAAAATAAGAATTGAAAATGTATGCATTTAGTTTAATATGATTTCTCACTTTTGTCAGCTTTGCGCTTGGCTTGGCTTTGAGCGTCCACTTTGCTCATATTTATAATTAAGTACAAAATTTAAATAAGAATTCTTATTTTTCCCAGAAATACATTTGTAAAAAAAAGGGTCGTAATCCGTTTTTTATTTTCCTCATAAAAGATTTAAACAGTTCAAGAGCTCAAAACATGCGCTACATCAGGTCGAAGCTATCTATCCTACGCCTTTGCGGAAATGCTTATGTTATGATAACAAATGCACACATACAGATTTGGCAATGGCAATAGCAATAGATTTGACARTTAGTATGACATATATTTTATCCTGTCGAGATGTCGTACAAATGAAATCAGCACCTTTTTCGAATTAGAAAATATTCACCTCGGTTCATAGTATTGAATTAGGTTGCATGTAGTCACAAGTCTAATCCTTTAGTTACTTAGAATAGACCTATGCACACACACAACAGTGAACGTGCAGTGAAGTAAGTGGAATTTCCKTAGGTGTATACGAAGAATTGAAGGCGTTCCTACTAATTTACACATACGGTCACCATGCAAAGCAAATAGTTTTCTAATTTATTAACAATTGCTGTGAAACAAGCCGAAATCGAGTTGTGACTCAAGCGACTGCAGAAATTTCAAAATTAATTAAACCTAACGAGCACCAAGAACATTTCAGAACACTGGTTATTTATGGCAGCAAAACAAATGCAAGCGAAGAGTGTGGCACAAAAGTGCCGGATGGTGTCACATACTCATAAACACACGGCATGCGCCCCCTTGCAACATGCTTGTATAATTTGTATACTTATTTACATGCATATATGCACATACATATGTACCAATGCGTCGCATGTGTTGCATATGGCCTGTTGATTGCATTATGTTGTAGGACAAGTGTCACCCAAAAAGTGATTTTTCAAGAAGTCGCAAGTTGTTTTCAATATTTCCGCCGCTTTATCATTTGCTTATGTAGGCACTTCAATACACAAAGTATGTGTTTGTTGTGTTACTTATTTATTCATTAGGTCAGCATTTGTTATTTGTTTCCTGTGCGGCAAAGTTGAATATCGACCATTTCTCGATGCATTATCATCAACAACCATTGTGTTTCTTGCATCTTATAGGTATAATAGTTTTTGTTCTATTTTCGTTTGAATTTATACAATGTGGGTGATCTCCAAGAGTGTATGCACACTTGTTTCAGTTGGCTTCATCAAAGGTTATTTTGTGTATGGTACACATGTGTAACAATTCCAGACCATAATATCAGGATAACCTTTTCTCCAMATTGCCCATTTGTCAAAAATGGTTTGAAACGGATCCATAATTTCTTTAGCGCCTATATATGTACCTAATAGAAAGATTTTCCAACTTCCAATTGACTTTATATCGCATATATCGGGAAATGTAGAGTGTTTCTCTAATAACGGTACATCTTTGTGCCTAAAATGAACAAAATCGGGTGAAAACTTGCCTGAAACTTCATATAACTTACAAAACTTATTTCTCTGGCTTTGATCCTGGCAAGTTGCAAGAGTATGAAATGTTCGGTTAYATTCGAACTTAGGGCTTCCTTATTTGTTTTTCATTGCTTACGTTATGTCAAGCAGCCGTTAGCTTGAACAGGGTGTATTAAGATTGCTACGATGCCTGTATCATATGTATGTACATATATAAATGATCAACATGATGAGCAATTTATCAAATGTTCGTCCGTCTGTATGTCTGTATATACGCGAGCTCCTCCCTCAGCTTTTCAGTTATCTGAAATTTTGAATACATTCTTATATTCCCTAAAAGCTACTTGAAGGAGATGTCTACATGAAATTTGACATGGCTTATAATCCAAAGTTTCGCTACRATCTGCGAAGAAATTCTTCAGATCAGACTACTATAGCATATTGCTGACAAACAAATACACAAATTAAAGTAAAGATACAGCGTCTGCCCGGAAAGTAATWGGACTGATTTTCTTTCGGTACGACTGTACTTCAGAGTGTGTGCTGGATTCGGTAGAGGACGTTCCTAGCTAACGAAAGAGKGGCTGGTCAGTTRYCTCCGAGCATCTAGAGAGTCAGGACAAACATTTTCGTGCGCCATGTTTCTGTGAGTAGTGCAAGCCGAAAACGCAGCGTTCGTTAGAGCAGAAAYACGGGATTAAATTCTGTATGAAACTCGGTAAATCTGCAATAGACGTTTGATATGATATGATTAAGCTGGCTTACCCAGAAGTTGCTTTAGCAAGAAGTGGTCGCAGATGAAGACCGTGCTGAAAGGCGTGCGACTTCGACAAATACGGATAATGTGACTCGTGTGCGCAAAGTTTTGAACTCAGACCGTCGATTAAGTAAACTTTTAATTGCCCAGATTTTAAATTTATCAACATCTGTGGTTCRTGACATTGTGACGGAGCACTTGAACATGCGCAAGGTGTACGTGAAGATGGTCCCAAAAGTGCTCACTGATGACAAGAAATTGCGGGGAGTGGAAAAGTTCCAAGAAAATTCGAGAATGTGTGAAAGTGACCCTCAATTTTTGAATAACGTAACGTAATCACAGGGTACGAGTCATAGATCTTTGGGTATGATCCCGATGCAAAGAGGCATTCTAAAACGAMACAGGAGATCCAAGAAGCATGCACCTCGGCGCTCAAGGCTATTTCGGAGAATGCCTTCCGTGACGTCTTCAATGCTTGGAAATCTCGCTGGCAGAGCTGCATCGACTCAGAAGGAGCCTATTTTGAAAGTTTTTAAGGAATTGTAACGATTGATTCAACAATTTTTTTTTAAATCGACTCAGTCCTATGACTTGCCRTTCAAATCCTATAAAGCTAATTTTATACCATTTTATTCTATATACTGTAAACAGGTTTAAAGCATTGGTGCAACTGAAGTTCACGTATTTTTTATGTTTTTATGTCAAAGTATCCATTAGTTGGATCTACAATTATTCTATTAGATGTACAACTAATTTCCTAAGCGGCCTCAATACTAGTAGAGACAAGAAAAACTGATTCTGGTGCACGACAACGCTCGGCCGAATGTTGCCAAACCCGGAAAAGCTTAAAGCCCACCCGCTATATTCCGCAGATAGTGCACACATTATTATATGTTCCATTCGATAAACCATGGTTTGGTTCAGAAGCAGTACCACTCACAAATGGTGTCGAAAAATGGCTTGATTTTTAGATACGGTTTTACCGTAATGGTATTTGAGCTTTAGTATAGTATAGTTATATAATTAGCGATGGGCAATACTACGAACAATTTATTTGTAGCCTAACAATGAAATGGCTTTTTCATTACCAAATTAAAACAAGCAAGAACTCTATTGAGCAGCTAACACAAAGAAAACATTTGGTTTAATTCTTTCCTTTCGGCGAGCCTTTTTTTATATCTGAAAAAGCTTCTCGAACCAAAATCGGCTGATAGGAAATTGGGTTAAACAATTCAATTCAGTTCTCTGAATTTTAACATCGCGATGGACCTTCCACACAACTTTTACATTCACAAAAGTTCATGAATAATCTTGATATTCTTCGAGTGTCAGCCATCTTGACCACATCAAAATCACATAAAAGACAGTTTTTTCATGTGAAGTAAGAACAATATATTTTTTTATTCTAAAATTGCAGTATTTTTTGATAAAAATTTAATTTGTTCAAAATTGAATGTTTCATATGCATATGTGACCTGGTCTAGGAAAAGGGAGCTAACGTGCGAAAACTAGTTTTCTGGGAAACAGCTGTTAAAAACAAAGCATCTCATCTTCCATCCGAATCAACTAAAAAGTGCAAATTGATTCTTTGACACCTAAGCCCCCTTTCCGTAGACCAGGTCACATATTAATCTTTAATATAATATGTGACATTTCCTGAACTACATTAATTACTTTAGTCAGAATTATGCTTTGATTCGTTACTTGTTAAAACAGCTGTTGCTGCTGATTTTCTAACGTTCGAAACSCACAATCTGGAATTCACATAAATGTATAATATTTTGTGATTCTGTGGAAGCGTGCAATTTTATCAAGCAAAAAAAAACACAACAGAACTCTAAAAGGAATTTACGAATATAAAGCAAACAAACGGCATGCAAGTTGTAAAAGCGTCTAGAATTAACAAAAATAGAGTCACCTCAAACTAGGTTTCTCTAACATTTTTATACCAAATATATAACAGAGGAGCATACCAGGAAAACCGCACAATGTGAAAGCAGCCATTGGTAACTGATGAGCAACCACTGTATTATCAAAAAATTTTCACCTGCAATGCAAATGTGTCTGCCAGTGATACAAGAAACAAAAAATAGAATTTTACTCTTGGATTCCTTACTCTGACAAAGAAGGGCTCCTGTTAATATTACGCACATGTATTCCCAGCAAGAAAAATACAAGAGCCGCATGAGTCACTAGCCAATCTGTGTTTCCAACAAACTAAACATTTACCACCTGCTCTTTCATCTATCTTCTGTTGTGTGAAAGTACATTTTTGTTGCCGTTGTATTGTTGTTTTTGTGTTGCTGCACACCTAAATCACGTTGACACAAAACAGCAGCATTTAAATCATTTTTAAGCGACTCTACTACTGCAGCTTCCCGACTCAACTCGACCGAAGCTCATGTTTTCATGAATGGTCCACCTCTCCACCGGACTGCTGAAATAATGCACCACACAAACCGCGCATCTGCGAAAGCGACGACTCTCTATGGACCAATTTTATCTCGTTTTTATGTTTCCTTCATTTTACTACAATTTCTATTTTTTTGCTTTGGCTACATCCTTATGGCTCTGTGTAAACGTGAGTTTGCTTCATTGGAATTTATAGCGGAACGTTTTTATGCCTAATATGCTTCAATTGGTTGGGGAGATTTGTTGCTGCTGCAGTCGCAGGGAACTTACTTTTGACTTACTGACTGCTCCTTTTGCTATTATTGTCCCTTGGTGTGCAACTTGCTATAATTGTAGCGCATATTCCCACCCTTCCGTGCTCTTAAATACTTTGTCCAATCATTCATGGCTACTTGTGAAAAAGAAACAGATGTGCCAGGAAAATTAAAATGGAAACACAGCGCAAGAAGCAAATAATTTATTGAATTTGTTTACCAGTAAAAAACAGGTTTACAGTTAATTTCTTAGCACCCATATACGATAATGGTGTACATTGCATTTAGATAACTCAATTATACCTTCGTCTGTTATACTTTTCTTTAAGTTTTTCTGTCAATACATTTTTTCTTTAATCATACTCCTGTAAACACTTTTTTATGGCTCTCCTTTTTAAAGGTAATACGTACAGCTCATACCAAATTTATGAAAAGGCTTCCAAATAAGTTTTAAGTAAAACTGTTTTGAATCTTTTTGTCTACAGCTTCTATTTTCGACTAGTTTTAATTGTCTAAAGTTAAGTGATGCCTCCAATGTAAGATCTAACGCAACTACTTCATATCAAGATTATAATATTATGATATTGATTACTTAATATCAGATTATAATAGATCATAATTTTGCATGAAAAATAAATATATTTTAAAGTGCATTCAAAATGGTTTTGAGAACTTTTCCAGTATTCTTACCACTTCGGTTGCCGTAATGAAAAAATTCCCTCACGCACTTAAGGTTTTGTCCAGAACGCAAATTGACACTATGAGTATATATAAACTTAAAAATAGGTTTGGTTAAAAGCTTTTGGTAAAAATTAAACTGAGTTTTTCCTACAGTCAAAGTATTCGTAGTTAATGTTTTCGCAATCAAACGGTTGTCGGCACTTACCTGAAAAAAAGTTATAATCAATCTATAATTATAATATAACCAAATATAATATATGTACCAGTTATTATATACATTATAACAGCAGTAAATATTTACTTAAAAATTATCCCATCGCGCAAAAATATTTCAATAACAAGTAAAAAAGCACAAAGTCCGAGTGCAACCCAACATCTTATACTCTTCCAACTGACAAAAATCAAAGCCAGGGAAATACCTTAAGGTGTAAAACGATTTCAATTTTATATATAACAAATTGTCTGACCGGCAAATTCGGCATAAGATGTTTATTAAACGAAAATCATTATACGTAGGATATGGGAGTTGGGTTAATATCGACCCTATTCTATCTATTGACTATTATCATAGATAGAATTAAGATACTTTACATACAATCACCAATCACATGGAGTAAAATCAGGCAGATTTTCGAAAATCGTGATATTAGTTTTATGGGAGTAGGTCAAAAATTCGCCCAAATAAATCTTCAGAGACGAAAATACCTGATTCAACCCATTTTTGATACCCAGATAGGCTATTGTCAGGAAAGGATTCTCTATGAATTTAAATTCTATATCTCACACATTGCCCGATATTTTCAGTCAAAAGTCACCTATAGCTACTGGGGTCACCATATTCGATATCTAGGGGCTTGAAAAGTTTTGCCTGGATTTGGACAGTTTTTGGTCATAAGGTGGCATACTTTAAAATAATTATTAGTGCGCAATTGTATCGCGTTATATTAATTTCTTCTCGATTTGGGTACTGGAAAGTGAAAGAATCAACTGGAATTAAAATTGTATTCTATAGAAAGTAGATGTGGTTGTGTTCCAATTTTACCCATTTTCTCACTGTGACATATGCGATTTCAGCAAAAAGAGGGCGGTATCACGCCCATCGACCAATTTTGGCAATAGCTCCCATTAAGCCCTCTCATACCATCTCTGAGGTAAAATTTAATGTCTCTGTTGTATTTAGTTATTGATTTATTGCGCTCTTAGTAGTTTTGAACAGTACCGTTATAGTATGCAGTGATAGTGAAATAACCTCTTATCTTCGATTTCATCCATTTTCGCGAAATAATTTATTGAGTTTGTTTAACAGTAAAAAACAGGTTTATATTCAATTTCTTAGCACCCGAATACGATAATGGGGGGTTATCTTCCGATTTCATCAATTTTGGCCACAGGTGCCCTTTGCTACTGCGATGCCCTGTGCCAAATTAGAGTTTTATATCTCTATTTACTGCTTAGTTATGTTTCCGGTTAATGATGAGTTTCATGAAGATAAGTATCTCAATTTTTACTCAAGTTACTGCTTGCAGGGAGGGGCGGCCGACAGACAGATAGGATTTCAACTTTTCTCTTTATCCTGATCATTTATATACATATATAGCATATATAACCCCATATCTATCTCGCATAGTTTCAGGTGAAAAGTAAAACCGTTAGGGGAATAAAACTATTATAGTCTGTAGCAACAGGTTGCAAGAGTGTAAAAATCAGTCGGTGTTAAATTACACTACAGCCACGTATGATTTGCATCTCATAGCACTTGAATAAATTGTCATATTGTAATGCTCACTTTTTTGTCCTTAAAAAAAGTACAGACATAACCAAATACACACCAAGCTTTAACTCTATTG
The DNA here is from genome assembly GCF_001853355.1 of Bactrocera latifrons. Lineage (NCBI taxonomy): Eukaryota > Metazoa > Arthropoda > Insecta > Diptera > Tephritidae > Bactrocera > Bactrocera latifrons. Next base: position 41,058 of record NW_017536971.1, on the reverse strand, counting down.
ATCATTCACGCGGTTAGATGCCTTTTCCATTTCTGAATATATACATATGTAATGTATGTATCTAGCGCCACTTACGCACTTGCCCCACTGGGTCGACGGAGTAGGGCGACTTAAAGCCGTATCTGATGCAATTAAAAACAATTATGAGTCTCATTAAAACACTATGACATGACATGAAGTCGAGGCAGCAGCATAGAAGTACTATATGCTATATGCACACGAAGTTCATAAAGAAACTGATGATCGCCCTTTTATACTAGCCTGATGCAATACATTAGTAGCGTCACAGCAATCGAACGTCAAAATCACACGCCCTAATGGCATTGCGGCGCGTACAAACGCCCCTCTTTACCATCATGACGGCAAACATAATCATCGCTAATATTAGTGGGCTAGTGGCAGCGGGCATCCTTTAGAATACCATAACGCTGCACTTTCTCAACGCAGCAGCTAGCGGTGCGCCTACGCATTCATCTCTTAATACTGCTATACATATATGCACTTCCCGCTACCACTTCGGCCTGAATTCACACAATTAACATTTGACAGTCTCAAGTGGTGGCGAAGAATTGGGAAATTGTGCACGAACCATGGGATGCATTTAAGCGCAAAGCTTTGGTATTGCTTTTATTGCTCCGCTGTTGTTTGCACACAGCGACAAAGTGCTTAATGCATCTATCAATTTTCCCCCGCTTATGTGTGTACCGCAGCTGTCGAAATTATAAACGAAAACAATAAAAAATATTAAGGCAATTTAATATCTGATTGTGAGTGATGCGGCAACTCGGCAGAGCGGATTCTTCAAGCACACATTATTCTAGTACTGCTCAGAGTGAATGGGATCTTCATATTGACTATACATGTAATTGGGTTAATCATCATAGACGGCGCGCATAGGCGACATAAGAATAATAAAAACATTATTCAAATAACAGTGAGTATAATAAGAAATAGGTTCTTACATGTGCATGCAACCAACTTGTCGCCCTTTTCACAAATCCATACAAGAAATTCCGTATCGGCATTGAAACACCAAACAGTCGTAAGTGAAGTTTGCATTTGCTTTCAACAAATCAGTCAACTAGAAATTGTCGCCTATCTGATTTAACTGCTAGTATTTCTTTGACACTTGTTGCTTCCAAACGGTTGATTGACAATACAACTCTACAACTATATCTCTACACATGTTTTCCAGTAAATGCCGGCCCAGTCTTTATGGGGTAGTGTATTTATCATTTGATCATTGTACATTTGCCAGGACAGCAGATCTGAATTGAAAGTCATATTTTTAAGAGATTACAATACTACCACATTTCTCCCAACAAAAAAATTTTTCTTCAAAACCGGTAACCATGCAACAACGTTCTTCATAAAGGACGTCAACGAAAATACGAAAAAGTAGAAATAGTGATTCCTAACAAATATTATCTCATGGTTTGATTTATAACTTTGTAGAATAAGCAAAGTAAAGCTAGAACGAAAATCACACTCTTGCATAACGAACCGTACCAAGCAGTATAGACTTCCGAGGCATGTAACCGAATGCAAATTCCCGGGGCATAAAATATTTAAGAAGCAGTTGTGCTACCACCTAATCACGTCCCACTAGTAGTGAAATTTGAGAGAACTGTGAAGAAATTGTGGACAATATATATACATATGAAAAAAAAATCTGAATTTTAAATTTAAATTTAAACTTTGCGTGAAAGCGGATTCGTCGACATATTTTTTTCTAGGTTGGTAGAACTGTCAGTGTCAAATCAAAATAATCTTTGGTGGTAATATACGCTTATGTTTCTGAAGTAAATAAAGTGCGTTCGGCGATTTTTACGTTGAGAGAAATTATTCAGCAAAGAAGTTCAATTGAATTTTGTACGCGGAATAAAATTTTTAGTGCCGAAACGAGCAAAATGTCGGTGAAAACTGTTTGTCGCGAGCAAGTGTTTTTGATTGGTGCACATTATTAAAAATGGAGAAATATGCTATGAGTAGAAGTTCACGCAAGTGAGGAAAGTTCTCTGATTGCCATTAACTTGGGAGTGGCCAGAAACGATTATTTTACATATGGCTCAAGCAGCTCACAACTTCCGGTCTTTGACGAATTATTCTCTAAACACTTCCAATGGAAAGAAGAAAACAGCCTCGGATGAGAGACCCCCCTTTTGAAGGCGACCTCTGAATTACGATTTGCGAGTACTGGCATTCACCCCGATGGTTGAACGTCTAGTTACAATCCGCATCAAAGCGAAGTACTTCAACATATCGCTGTATTGCGTCCATGCTCCTACTGAAGAGAAGGACGATGTGAACGAGGATACCTTCTATGAGCGCTTGGAGCACACCTATGAGAACTGCCCCCGCCACGATGACAAAATCGTGTTTGACGACTTTCACGAAAGTATAGACAGGGAAGGTATCTTTGGCACTACGGTCGGTAAATTTAGTCTCCACGATGATCGACTTCGCCGGGACCCGAAATATGGTTATCTGTAGTTCTAGATTCCAGCATAAGAAATTTCCTCAAGCTACCTTGCTGACTCCGGATCGAAAAGCCACCAACCGGATCGATCATATTGTGATAGGCAGAAGACACGTGTATAGTGTTCTAGACGTGCGTAAGCTTCGAGGTAGTCGCCTCGAACCACTGACGATGGAGCAGATGTTCCATTCCCCGACCATGAAGAAGTTCGAATAACAATTACGCGTCTGAAGAACAACAAAGTCGCGAGAGCCGATGGATTGCTGGTCGAACTGTTTAAACACGGCGGCGAAAAACTGATAGGTATTCTTAACGATTGGAATTTAAGTGTGCTCTGCCCAATCCACGTAAAGGGAGACACCATAACTACCTCTTCGTCGATTTTAAAACTGCTTTTGACAGCGCGAATAGGAACTGCCTCTATGCAGCTATGTCTGAATTTGGTGTAAATTGACGTTGAGTAACAACAAAAGCTCAGTCGGGTCCGATCGGAAAGAACCTCTTCGAGCCGTTCGATACTAAAGGAGGTTTCAGACAAGGCGGTGACTTCTTCAATCTGCTGCTGGAGAAAATAATTCGAGCAGCGGGTGCTACTTCAGGCTGAGTAATCAATTGGGAAGTAAAGTCCTCTCTCCACGAATAAAAACCAAACTCTATAAGTCACTCATTATTCTCGTCCTGCTATATGGTGCAGAGGCAGACGAAGACAACATCTGATGAGTCGACGCTACAAGGTCAGTCGACGAAAGAAAGGTCATGCGGAAGACTTATGGTCCTTTGCACATTGGCAACTGCAAATATTGTATTCGATGGAACGACGATGAGTGGTACGAGTTATATAACGACATTGACAGCAGCGAAATAAGAGACAGCGGCTGCGTTGGCTAGGATATGTCGTTCGTATGAATGAAAACACTACAGCACTAAAAGTATTCGACGCAGTACTCGTCGGTGAAAGTAGGGGACCAACTCCGTTGGAGAAAAACAGGTGGAGAAGAACGTGGCTGAATTTGGTGTCTTGAATTGCCGCCAAATTGCTAAAAGAAGATACGATTGGCGCGCTGTTGTAAACTCGGCTATAACCGCGTAAGCGGTGTCTACGCCATTAAAAAAATATAAAAAACTGGAGTTGAGAAAGCGTTGACGGCGAAAAATATCCAGGACGGCCATCAACATCAACTGATGATCAACACGTCGGTAAAATAAAATAAAAAAAGTGATGCTTGAGAATCGACGAATAATAGTTAGAGATCTTAATGGCATCTATAGAATATCGGAAGGATCAGTGAAAGCTATTTTTAAAGATTATTTATTTGCGTCTCTGCCACATTTAGTTATTGATTTATCATGCTTTTAGTAGTTTTAAACAGTACCGCTAAATGGGGAGTTAACGGTGTTTTCATCCACTTCACACTCTCGATAGGAGTTTTTATAATATTCGTACTGAGCGAATTTGGTTGTTATAAATTAAGTGGTTTAGCAGATATGTACATTAAACTTATTTGAGGGTGGGCCCACGCTCACTTCTTCAAAATTTTTTATAAACAGATGCGGTGTAATATCTTCATTTAGTACTTAGTTATGGCACTTCATACGTTTTCGGTTAATGGCGAATTGTGGGTGGGGCAGTGGTCCGATTACGCCCATCTACGAACTCGAATTATTTTTGTACCAAGGAATCTGCACACAAAGTTTCATTAAGATATCTCAATTTTTACTCAAGTTACAGCTTGCACGGACGGACGGATGGATAGCCAGATAGTCAACCGGATTTCAATTTTTATCTTACCCTTATACGTAAAACCTTATCTTTGTGATACGTACAACCATTAGGTGAACAAAACTATAATACTCTGTAACAATTGCAAGAGTATAAAAACGCCTGTTTAATATTTTGCATCAGAGAACACACAAAAAATATTTTGCAAAAAAACGGAAAAACAGTACCTAAATAATTTTTATTGATATTAAGTGATAATAACGGGTTTTTTTTTTTCTTTAATAAACTCTTAAAGAAGTTAGGAATACCGATCCATCCTCATATAAATACATTTAGACAAATTCTGTTTAACAATCAAACAGTTCATCATCAACAAAGCACTACACAAAAGTTTCTGCTGATACCGAGCCTTCATAACATAAAAATTGAAAGCCGTGAACGGCCAGATTCTTTGTCAAGCATTTGCACTTGTAATGTGAGAGGGCTACGAAATGTTTGTCGCAATTGAAAAATGAACTAATCGCATTTGAATGGACCGAAGTTACGGAAAAACAAAACAGTACAAACATTAAGAGTCAAACGACATTTACTCGGTTAGTTGGTTGTTTGCTTTTGTGGGGCAGGCGACAATTCCAAAACACAAAAACAATAGACTACTACGATTTGCATGCAAAATTCGCTTTACAACCCAAACGTTGCCAGCATCTTAAAGAGGTGTTGAGGCGTGTTGTCTGCGTCAAGTACTGACAACTGCCAGAATTAAAGCGCGGGCGGGGGGAAGTGTAATTCGGTCAAAACTTTTATGCTTTTCCCACTACTGTCGCTGGTATTTTGAACCTTCATGTAGATGTTTTTTTTTTTCTCCATTAGAATTGTATAATTAATGCGTCACAATGGCTGTGGCGGAATTTATTACATGCAACCTTTCATTTTATTAAAAAACGCATAAATGTTTTTGTCTTGCATTCAGCAAAATCTGTCCTCGGCAAACGAGGTGCGGAAAAGTGCTGCTAACGCGTTCGCGCAAGCTACTCATTTGCAAGTCGTATTGTCAACAAATTTGCATAGAAATCACTTACCGTCAACTACAGCTAAATGCGAAGCGCGATATACACATAAAACACAACAACAACTGACTGACTCTTAATAAGTACGGAAAATGTAAATAACGACAAGAATTTTGTTAAATAGCGAAGTAATAGTATAGGGAGGAATGTTTGAGCGCACTGAGATATTTATTTCCGCACCCGCATCCGCATCTGCATCCGTATCTATTTCCGGAAAGCCTAATTTAAAGTGAAAATTATAAGAGGCGCCATATTATTTGATCTTTATCTGTGACGGCTAATAGTTAACGCTTATTAGCAAACGGCGACTGTTGACTGTGTGGTGATATCTCGCGACCACTGACCCCTACAGCCGTAATAAACCCATCGTGACAAGTAAATATTAATATCAACCTTTTTTATTGAGATTCAAATATACAAATAAGAGACAAGTACAACTACGTATACATATAGCATGTATATTTCGCCAGATTTTTTTTCAATTACCAACCCCATCTTACACACTTACTCTACTATGCCAACATTGTACCCATATAATTTAGTTCATTTCATTTTCTTTTACGTTTCGTTTCCTTTACACAATACCCCGCCTACACCGCAATGCTGACACCTAGCTGCCGTTCATGCCTGCCGTCGGTGACGCCTTCGAAACGATCGACGCCTTTGAATATTCAAATTAACTTTTTAATTAAGATTCCACTTTTTCTTCCACTTCAAGCCCCCACACGCCATCGCAGAAACAACGGAAATGTAAGAAATTGTTGTGATTTAACGCTTTTAATATTGAGTTCCCGTGCGTATACTTGTTTTAAGGATTGCGTGGCCTAGTTGGGCGTTCTCCGCACACCCGTATGTATGTCTCAGGGCACCTTATGGTGCGTTTAGATATACGAGTGATTGTATTGTTACGTGCCGTCTTTGACTTGCAAATTTCCACCACTTAACCCCATGTCAACAAAAAAAAAACATAGTTAACTGGACGATTGCGCATCGTACTAAATACACATCACTTATGGACGATGTGTCGGATGGAGCGGCAATCGCTTAGATGTTTTTGATAGAAAATTAATATGAAAACGGTTGTATTGCATTGTTATAAAGGTTTACGGAGCTCATGGTGCTCGAGTAGGCCACTTTGTACTGAAGTGTTTATGCAAATTAGTTGTGCGCAAACTTCCCAAAAGAAAACAGAAAATGATCACTCCCTTTTAAGCGGTTTATAAGTATTTCTCAATTAATTATGTTTATAAAGCAGCAATGACTATGCCGAAGTTAAGATGTCGGATGGTGGGTAACGTTTAATGGACTGTTGGTAGTAATGATGAAGACAATGCACTTGTTTTATGGTTGGTAAAGATATCCATGAGGAGGAAGAAGTATGTAAACATAATAAACTTACTCCTAGTTTTTGTGCTGGCTGCTGCTTGAAGCCTTTACCGTCACTTAAGTGATAGCAAAACTTTGCAAACTAATTGAAAACTTGAGTATGAATATTTAAAACTCCTCTTTTAGTATCTAGTGACAACTTATAGTTGATTTTGACTCCCTGGTTTATAGAAAAGTTTTAAGAGGCATGAGGATGTGGCACGTGCTTGATATTAAATAATTTCAGTAAGGGTTTAATAAAATTATAGCATATTTATATACATAAATACATAACATCTTATCCCAAAAAAAGTACAAAGAAAAAAAAAATAGGTGTATCAACAAACATTTTATAAATGATAAAACCGGGTTAATTATACTCAAGAACTTTCGGACTAATTTTTTAATTTCTAATTTGTTGAATTTGTTTCCGCTCCTATTTAAATGAGTATAAAATTTCCTTTACAAAACAATGCTTCAACCGGGAAAATAATGGCAGACCCTAACATAATACACCACAATAAATCACACTTGAAGGCAGTATACAAATATATCACTACACAGGACAACACTCCATACCAAAACACCGCACCATTAGCTAACAAAAGGATGGTCCCCGCAGATTCTCCACATCATTCGAATCAGTTGTAGCGATCCTGTACACTAAAACATTTAATTCGTGAACAGTAATCTCTCCAAACTCTTACTGCGGATCTGACAGCTTAATAGGCGCGTTATTTAATCATCCTCAACTGTTTTTGTAATAACATTTTGTGCACGAAATAAATCGAATATTCATTTAAATAATTAACGCGATTATATAGTGGGAAATGGTTGAAATTCCACCTCAAGGGTATTTTAAATATAATAAATAATGCTAAGATATCATTGAAGTTACAAAGTGTAGCAACGTATGCAGTTTATATTGTTAATAAATACAATCAGATCCGTAACTGAAAGTGCTAAATTTTAAGCGACGCGGCTTGATAGCGAACTTGAAACAGATGCTGCATTCAGCTCCATCTATGATGATTGTTCGATTGATATATTCTCTGGAAAAATTGGGAAACAGCGCAAAGAGCAACGTTACTCATCGCAACTGGATGCAAATTTCATTTTATAATAGGGGTTTTTTGCCTATGCGGTATTCTATCTCTATCTCATTCTTCTGAAAGAATCGATCGATCTTGCAAAGTCATCAAATATGATAGATACGCTGGTTAAAACGTTCCGAAATCGAAGAAAATTGACAAAGAAAAACCAAGAAGCTGCGGCCGACAAACTAAACGCAAAAATTTCTGCGTGAGAGCTTACATTCCTCTGTTGGATACAAACGGCGAAGATTTGAAGATGCGCCTTTCTAGAGATGTAATAGATGGATTTCAACTGAGTTTGCTACTTCCAGAAACAGTGTGTGAAAACCAAAGAAAATCTTATTGACTGCTTGATAGATAGATTCAAATTCCTTTTGGATAATGGCAACGTCGTGCCATTGGAAGCAGAAGCAAAAGTGAACAAACAACTAGTTACCGACTACTGCACTTAAAACGTTGAAGAACTGCAATTTTCGCATATTCTACACACTTCCTGTGATGAATACGAGCTCTGAATGCTCTTTTTTGACACTTCACCGCATGAAAACGTGACTAAGGACGAAAATGCTTCAAGATAGATTGATTGGCCTAGGGTTGCTGCACACGTATTATGACATTAAAATCACTGCAAAAAGAATTCTCGAAAAATTCTCACCAACTTGGCCGCTTAATTTTGTGAAATGTTTCTATGCAATAAAATAAATAAAATCATAAAATTATAAATTTTTACACTTGTTTGGAAAAATTGTAGTGTAATCCAACTAAAAAATGAGTTTACAATATTACAATAATCACTGCTATATTTTCGGATCGTTATAACTTATAAATTTATGAGACTATGTGAAACCCCTAAATGAGCTTCTTCAATTTAGAGGCATTTTATATTAGAAAGATAAATTGAAAATTTTCAAGCATGATATTAATATAATATTCTTTATGTTTCAAGTAAATGTTTATTTCCCCCTTTACACTTATTCGCCCGTAATTGTGAGTGAATGAATTTTCAGCCATTTATTATTTTACATTTATTTCATAATATTTCACTTCGTTCCGTTTCGAATCGCTTCGTAGTGGATTATTTGACAACACATTTTGTTGTCATCTTAAAGTTTGTCGGATATGTCACAGTTGTTTCAATTATTTAACGTGACGGGCCGACGCTAATGCATCAACTTGGTCGCCATCATCCACAATGAATTTATTTGCATTTTATAAGCGGCAAATGAGCAACGCGAGTAAATCACAATAAATAATAAAATATATACATACGTATAAATCACGAGAAAATTACAAGAAGAAAAATATTTTCACTACGATAAAGGGAAATACATTTGAGTCATTTCGCGGTACTTGAGATCAGACTTAAGTGGCATAAATTGATAATTTTATTTTACATTTTAAGAAGATGTTATCACTGAATTACCCATTTTTACATTACAGCGGCATTATAATTAGTGCAATTTCATATTTGATTAGTTTTCAATTATCGACGATTGAGTACTGGGGACTCCCATACGAAACTTGCTAACGAAATAATAAAACTGGTATTATCGAAAATTTTGTTAACAAGTTTTCTATTCTAATAGTATAAAATAATAATTTTTCTTCGAAACGATTAATCATTGACAATTACGAAGTATGAAGAAGATTTTTGTATAAATTCAGAGTTATCGACGATTCTACTTCAATATTAAGTAATCAGCTATCTTGAAGAGGTCTAATTACAACTACTGTAACCATGTATCAGAAAACACGGATTTATCCACTCGCAATATTTGTAAAAACTCTGTTAGTCACTTTTGCAATTGCCAGAGTAAGCGGCACTTTCAAGAAGAATCCATTTCTGCCACCAGCTCCGCAGCAGCCTTCATATTATCATCCCGCGCCGGCTCCGCCACCAATTGTTTATCACCCAGCACCTGCACCGCCCCCAGTGTTTTACCACCCAGCGCCAGCAAGACCGCCACCACCACCACCACGACAGAGGCCGCCTCAAATCATCATAGTACCTGTGCAAACGTATCCCGCACATCCAGCGCCACGACCGCCACCTGTTCATCCCGCCCCACCACCACCGCATCCAGTACATCCGCCACCACGTCCAGTACACCCACCATCACACCCAATACATCCAGCACCAGTCTATACACAACCAGCACCACCAACGAAAGTGATCCAACCAACTTTGGTTATACAACCAATTCTATATCCTGGTGGCAGCGGCGGCGGTGGAGGGAAAGGTGGTAAAGGATGCAACTGTCATGGGAAGTAAAAAAGGTGAACCAGATATTCAAAATAATAGTAACATATTTAAAAGTAAACTTAAAGGTATATAAATAAATCGAAGACATTACGATTACAAATTTGTTTCAGTTTTTCGAAAAGTACAATCGGATGTATATTTTGGTCGGAAAAAACTCAGTAAATATTATTTGGCTTTTCAATTAAAGAATTAACATTCCGCTATAAAGGCGATGTCAGTTTCGAATATACGAAGAGATACGAAGAGAAGAACTTAATGGGTCTCGCCACATCTTAGCATAATGAAAATAAAAGGATTCAGAAAATCCTTTATATATATGTATATATATATGAGATATAGAAAATATTTCGACATTGACTTTGAACGAGAAAAAGAGTGCTTGTTCTTTTTCAAAAAACATTTGCAATTTGGTGAACGGAGAATAGTATATGAATAGAGAAACAGGTCTCTTTCATTTCTCTGCTTAATTAGCACCTTTATATATTCTACAGTAGACTTGTCTAAACTAACGAAAAAAGTAATCGACTTATTCATCTCACAATTTTGCTCCCTCTACTACTATTTTCTATGTGTTAGTTTTTGATGAATGCTAATTTTATAGCACTCACCCTCCTGATTACACGATGGTCCATTACAAATAAAATCCATTTAGCAAATTATGTGGTTCTAATTCGACTTAAATACTTAGTTTAGCTGAAAAGTATAATGATAAGCTTTTGAATAAACGTCTGTCATAAACATTGTATAAACTTACAAGTAACAAATCCTATCATTTTCACCCATACATACACAGGAGAAATTACATTAAGAATGCAATAGAATGAGGGAAGACTCAGGGCAAAAGCCCAGGCAGTTCGTTAGGGTTTCCTAAATATTCTACCATTAAAACGGCCAAATGCCTTAAAAAGGCACGAGTGTGCTGCCGTGTTATGCTATCCAATTTAATATTTAAAGCACTTTTTTGTCAAATATATTTCGATTATTAAAGTTCATATAGATTAAATTTACCTAGCTTTGATTAAAATTTTATTTATTGTACAAAAATATTGGTAAATAGTTTCTATTTTATTAAAAATATTTGAAGAATCTATCTAYTTTTGTTTAAATTATTACAAATAGTTTTGTTTAGTATTGTATATTTTATATGTTTGAAAATAGGCGTCTTGGGGAACCTAACACCCATAAAATATTGCTAACGCGGCTATACTGCAACCTCTTTACTATTTTTAAGTCCTTTTATTTAAATCTCTGTGCCGAAAAATCAACTATTTACATTACATTTACATTAAAACAAAAAAAGCTGTTTTAAGGGACTTTTTTAATTACTTACAGATGACGAGCGGCGTCTATACGAATACACAATAATTTTGAACAATGTACTTACATACTTGTACTTTCAGCTGCAACACTTCTATGCGTCACCTGTTGCGGCGAACGTTATCTTCCGGCGAGAGATAGACAGTCCTTTCGTAAACAAAACATCAATTCCAGTAAATTGCCAGTAAATTGCCAGCATCATTAATCTATCTCCCTACGCTGAAGTTATGCGACATTAAATGTACAACGCAATGCTGAGGCAGTTTTTAGCAACAAACGAAAGGAAACAACGCTTGGAAACGTTAGTAAGAACCATTTGGATTTACATAATTTAATTTGGTTAAAAACTGTGCAAAAAACAATATACTCGTCAAACTTTCATCCTAACTTTCCCACCGCGACTTCAAAAGCGTATTCCCAATATACAAGTCCGTTTACTGTCATTGCCGTTGCCACCACGCAAGAAGCTTTTCGGTAATTAACTCGACTTGCGGCTGTCATAACTTGCTATAATGGACCGCGCGCCACCGCCACTTACACTTCTACCCTACGAAGCTAATACCAATGTGACAGTTTGGAAAATCTATAAATAAATAATAACGGTTTAAGCGAATAGTAAACGCAGCAACCGGCCGAGCGTAAAGCCATAAAAAATGCAAAAAGAATATTGAAAATGTAATTGCAGCACAGTAAACACGTGACCGAGAGTGGTAAGAGCTCAAATGGCCTGAGTGTTTGGTGGGAAAAGTCATTCAGTCACCCACTGCGGGCCCGTCCGGCTTAATCGAGCAGAAATCCGAATGCAAACAAACATGGTCGTGGGTGCACAGCAAGTTATATAGCCGACACTCACAATAACAACAGCAATTCTAGTATGAGAAAAGTAGAAATAACAATTACAATAATAATATGATGAGTACAAGCAAAAGCGGAACTTGGAAGGATGGAAGGAAAAGCACCAGAAGCGCACCTTAAAACGCTACAACGCGCAAACCAAATGCAAAGGACCATGTAAACCAACACGCGCCAGAATTAAAACAGGAAACGCTACAGCAGTATAAACTAGTGGCATGACATTCTAACGGCGCGACCATACCAGCAAGTTCGCACACACATATTTTTCAAGTAGCAATTCGTTTTCAATGGTATTCTTTTCAAAAAGGATACACTCGAGAGCAACATAAAGGCATAAATAGATGCGCAACCATTCGTTATATGTTGCACATGCAAAAATCACCGAGCTGTGCCCACTAAGTTTGAGTCACGACTGCTACCGAGAGTGCATGCCCGTATTCCACTTTTGTACTCTACCCCACGTTCTGCACATGCTGACGACAAAGCCGCGGTGAGTACATGTGCGTCTGACGACTGTGGCAACCACCACCAAGTGCACGAATATGTTGCTGCAATACAGCGCAACACAATGCAAATGGGTAACGAGACTATAAATTATTTCGGCATTAACCCATTGATTGCCTCGCCACCAAGTTGCACAGCGGTGTGGCACATTTTTATATGCCGAAGCATATCTCTAGAATATTTAAGTGAAAATCCATATGACTCAGTCGAAAGTGGACGAAATCAGACAAAACCCATTTAACACAATTTTAAATTCTACCTGATTCTTCAACTTTCCAGTACACAAATCAAAAGTCAAACAATGTATTTGGATAAAACTTCACGCAAATAGTGTTCTCATTGTTTTGGATTTTGTTTTACGCCCAAAAATTGTCAAAAGTGGACCATAACTATTCAACCGCTTATGGCTTACTGTTTGCCGAAAATATCGGTCAATCTATGAAATATATAATTGAAATTTGGGGAAAATGTTTATTTGATAATAATAATACGCCCTTGTGTCAAAATGGGATTGAATAGGATCAATACTTCAGAAAGTCCATATATTTATATAAAGATTTTCGAACATACAGTGACCTTTATACCGTTATATGGGTCAATGTGGGAGGTATTTAAATGAAATAGATAGGGCGTGTTTCTTGTAATAACAGTGTATCTTTGTGCCCAAAATGTATAAAAATGGGGTGAAAACCTTCCTTAGCCCCATATAACTTATATTCAAGATTTTGAAACATTCAACCGTCTTTAATGCTTACATCTATCATGTTATATGTAGATATTTATTAAGTTGTTTGAAAACAAGCTCTCAAGTATAGCTGAGCAATGACTAATGATTAATTCAATCAGCCCTTAAATTTCCCTGCGCCAAAAAAATACTCCAAATAATGATTTCCGATTCTTTAATGATTTGGAGCTCAATAAAAATGAAATGGTCGTGGTCTAAACTTCATATCCCTAATATAATGAATTCCAATTTTTTGATTGACCTTTTTACATCAATTCAATATATTCAATTTAGCTTCTTGATTTTATATCACACATGTATACTATCTCATTTGAGGATGATTTTAGAATAAGATATATTAATCAAACTAAGATAGCCTATTGCAATTATCAAGAGTATAAATTGTTAAGTTACACCCGAACTTAGCCCTTACTTATTCGTTTAATATTATTATTAATTTGTGTGTAGAATGTGTGGAGTTGCAATATGTAGGACGCGCTTGCATGTTACATAAGTTCCAATCATACAAGAAATGCCCGTGGTTGCCAATTTTTCCTTTTACAACACAGACACTTTCGCCAGCGAAAGAATACATATTCATTTCGTTTTTGTTGAATATTTTTCGCTTGGTTTCGGAATTTATCTCCTGCAGTTTCAGATCTCATTTAAATGAGGAAAAGCTTGCACATGCGAATTTTCATTGCTGAAATAAATATAATAAATATAAATATACATAAATTTTCGTACATTTAACATTTAAAGACTTATTTAACTCTGTGTATAATTGAGTGGTTGTACTTATAAACAAAATCCATATCGTATATTTAATATTTGAATACACTTTGACCCTCTACCTGCTTAATTGAAATATTGAAACTTTATTTATAATGAATAGTAAATTTCAATTTTTTAATATTTGTTATACAAAACACAAGAAAAAAGTTAAATTTAAGAAAATCCTTATGATATTTCGATATATGGACGGAACTCTGCAAAAGCAAAATACACAATAGTCTAGAGTACCTTCGCATATTATTCAAATATGGCTACTAGGAATATGTTCAGGCAAGGACTCTTTTTGTCACCCAAACCGGTATTTGTAGACAAACGATGAATAAATATACAAATTGGCAAATTAAAAAAAATGTTGTAGAACGCGTTCATGAAGAAAATTGCCCAACTCAAGTTGTCGGACTCGTGTCGAGAATTTGATGATAACGAGGGACAAAAAGAGTTCTCATCTAAATGCCCACGTCTTAAGCTCGTAAGCGAAACCCGCTTTTCTGCATTCATTAAGCTGTTATTGAGCACACTTCCCGCGAACACCAGTTACAAAGCAGTATACTTACTGACTTTACAATACGCTTAACCATAAATGAGAAATCGAAATTTTTAATCAGGTTATAAGTGAAAATAATTTGATAATACATAACTTAAAATTAGCTACAACTATTTTCGCGTTCAAATGTATATGCAAATATTTAAATCAACTACCCTTACCTCATAAATAACTGTCTTCTGAAGTATTAACGCAGCGTGACCAATACATACGCAAAATTGTAGCGATTACGTTGGCCATAGTACATATGTAGGTACTATATATAACGTATTTATAGAACAATGATTGTGTAATCATGTGTTAGTAGTATGGTATCCATAATTATAGACTTACAGCCAGTTGCTCTGCAGTCAACATCGCTTTTGCGCGAAAAAGCTCTTAAGTTGCCTTTCAACCAAATCAGTTGGATTCACTTTCATGCACTTAAGCGAGCACACATTTAATTAGCGAAGATGACAACAACAACAAATGTAGTAAACGACGCCTCTTGCGCTCCATTGATTAACCGCGTACACACACACACACCCAAATATATATGCAGCTTCACAGAAATGTAACACGAGGCAAGTTTTAATGCACAAAATGCATTAGAAATGATGATAACAGTACACCCTGAACGAAGCGCTCACCATGTCTGAGCAAACATTGCCTTTACCACTGTCACTTTAAACGTCATTGACGCGAACACGCGCACACTTAACCCGCTTTCATCGCGGCCGCGTATTGGGAAAGCAGGCATCTAACGCAGAACTCCTCATCTACTGTAAATAACAGACATGATTTGCAATATAGCATCGAATATTACAGAGAGCAATCTTCGTAATGCTTGTGCCTCCGGGTGTATTGCACTCTGTTCCAAATTCAGCTACCGCAGCAAATAGTGTCACTTTCACATATATATATAATTTTGTTCCTTATTTTCCCCCTTTGTTGCCGACTTTTCTCACTTATTTTGCCGGTTTTGCCTGCCTCTTCGCCGAGTGCATCACCTCGGTTGTGCTGAAGCAGAGTGACAAATATGTACACCCGCATTTACTTTTCTCTACCCTACCAACCTACACCAACCTAAATAGTGCAAATCTACGGTAAAAGTTAATTACGGCGAATATGTGTACACCCGGTCCGCTTCAGTTATGTGGCAGCTGAGAATTGTTAGTTTTGGTTGACGGAAATGTAAGCAACTCATCGGATTTTTGCCGGCAACAAAGAACATGCACCACCAATTCCCTATAACAGGCTCCAATGAAACCGCCCTATATTCACTCATACAATATTGTACATGCAATTGCAACAAGCCGTACAAAGGAGGAGTTTTACGCAAATTCACTGAGCCATACGCACAATGTTGCCGGGTATGCCAGAGTTGAATTACGAACGCTCCATACATCATTCGCATCAATTAAGAGGGCGGGTGTTGCATGTTGCCTGCCATACATACCGTACAACACTTAAACACCACAAGAAACCACACGTCGTCAACCGATATACATATCTACATTTTTGCAACAATTCAACAGATTTAAGGCTTTTTGTAAGCTGCTATAATGTTGATCATGTGTAATTGCAAAAGCACAGTTGGCCGCAAGACAACGCGCAACGCATTAAACGAGCTGCACGTGCCAGCAATCCGCACAACAAAGCGGCAAAGCGGACAATAAATATTATAACCTAACCTAAACGCACGAAGACCGGCAGGCCARGACAGAGACAATGATCGAGCTGTAATACAAACCTTATGGCTAGGAAAGCGGGTTAACTTCAAGGTTGTGTAACCAGGCTTTTCCACCGGGTAATCACTGAATCATTATCACGCTGCACTTTGCGAGGACGCCCACTCAATCAGCGGCTTCTCGGCAATCTGAAGTTTTTGCCATTTCTTTAGGTTTGATTAAATTGTGCAATACGTTTTATTGCACCATTATTGATGCTATAGAAGCTATACAATTAATATCTGAGTCGGCTAACAGTATGCTCCCAGTATGCTCCCTTGTACCCGAGTATAAAAATAATAGCAGAAGGTACTCATAAATAAGCCTTTTAACTCGGATATTGAACCACAATTCCAATTCCCCTCTTTACCATCTGCATGCAATTAGGCGCAAAATATTCACCAATAAGAACAACAATAATAATACAGCAATTCTTATAATAAATGAGATATACGAGTATTATTTTGTGTGGACCGAATAGTGAACTATTCTATTATTATTTTGGTGTGAATACCCTTATTATTTAAAAAAAAAAAAAATTCTAAAAGATCCGGCCGCGATGGGCGTGGCACCCCCCACTTTTTTGATTCTTTCATTTTCCAGTACACAAATCAAGAAGTAATAAATATAAAGGGATACAATTTTGCAGTAATAGTTCTTATAAAGTATGCCACCTTATGACTAAAAATTGTCCAAATCCAAACAAAACTGTCAAAGCCTCTAGGTACAGAATATGTTTACCCCAGCATCTATAGATGACACGTTTAACTCAAAACAGTTTATCTTTGTGCCTAAAAGATGAAAGATACAATAAGAAATTTGACCTACCCCTATATAAATATTACCAGGATTTTCAAACATTCAGCTGACTTTGGTCCTTATAATTATTTTATTATGTGGCATGATAATAGTTATAACATAAAATCGGGTCGATACTACCATATACTGCATATAAAGATATTGTCAGTCAGTGTATGAGTTACATATGTATATAGGGTATATATATATATGTATATATACAATTTCTTTGATTCCGATTCTCGGTTTGACGTTTTAAATCTTAAAATATTTCCCTTGGTTTGATTCTTGCAAGTTGGAAGAGTATGAAACGTTCGGTTGCACCCAAACATAGCCCTTTCTTACTTGCTTTTGTTTTATAATATTTCTGATGTATTTTTCGTCAAAATAAATTTAAAATTTTTCACTAAGTTTTTAAAGTCACGTATGAAACCTTTTTATTTGATGTATATATATGTCTTCTGGGTACTGCATTGGAAAAGGTGACACTTTCTCATACATAAAAGTGCTAGAAACTTTGATTGGATGGGCTGAAAATGATGAGCTATATTATTGATCTTGAAATTCAATTATTTCAATCAGTGTAGCTACCCGGTTTTCTACAGATTTCTTTTACTATCTTACCTACACCCTTTTTGTAAACATAATATATTACTGATCAATTTTCCTCAGGTACAAACTTAGAGTTCTACTTTARTTTGTTAAAATCAGAATAGAAAACGAAGTCCGATTATTATTTGTCCCGTTCGATGGCGCATGKTCTGGCTCAAAAGCAGCTCGATTTAAAAGATGACATCAAAAATGACTTGATAACTGGGCAGAGTCTCGAGGTGAACAGTTTCACCGTAATGGTAATCGAACTTTGCCAGAAAAATGGGAAAAAGTTGTGTTCATTTGTAACCGTTCCCATTACTATAAAATTGCCTTTTCATTACAAAAACAGCGGGAACTTATTTGGGCACCATTCGTCATAAACCACAATGAATTAACCAAATATAAATTAGTACTCAAGCCCTCTTTAAATAATTAAAGTTGTTCTTTTAAATTTTTTCAATTAACAGAATTAATTTTAAATGCATACGTCCGTCGCCAATCGTCCAAGTCTCTACTTCCTTGCTCATTTGCCATGCAGAACTACACTCCAAGCTGTGTCAAGATTTCGAAATCCACAAAAACATATACACGCTTACTTGCATGCACGTATATATGTATATGTGTTACATGCCCGTGGAGTTAAAATCGATGAAACAACAAAGCSGCCAGAAACACACTTTTAGTCGGGCACTTGTTGTCACAACAAGTCGATACCCTCTCGAAATAGTCGAATCAGGCTTAGCTAAATKATTTCACTAAACTCGACTTATATAAAAAATTACCTCAGCAAAGGAACCATATGGTAGGTATTTAAACTAAACTAGGTATGTACTTTGTTGCGTTTATTATTTTCCTATGTAAACCAAATTTTATAATTATAAAAATTGACTTTGGAAATACAATATTCAACCAGTATTGCGGTAAATTTTTTGCGTAATTAAATTGCAAAGGYTTTTAACTGAAACTTTAAATAAAATATAAATATATTAGAAATAGCTAACAAAGAGTTAACAAGCTTAGAAGCTGCAAAAATATTTATTTTCATTTCATGCTTCCTTCTAATGCCTATGTAAACAACCAGGGTATTTCTGACGTTTTTAAACAGTCAAATTACATCATTTACTTTTTTAATTGWCAAGTTAGTTTCTTTTCAATAAATACTCAAATGTAAATGTTTAGCCAAAAATTTTGTGCATCAGCTTTCCTACTTGGAATGCTTTCAATTGCATACATATGCATAATTGTACATACAGACATATACTTGTATGTATGACGGTGAGCTCATTCTCATTTGTGCTCAAAAATGAATAGCATTGGAGATAAATCATAAGTTACGTCTCCACTACGTTATTTCTTCGCATTTTACTTTGGTCTATAGTAGACTCTATACTCTATCTTCGAATAAATATAAAAACTTTCTTATCTCTAGTAGCCATATACATATGTACGTACAGATATAGGTCGCAGTTAACGGCATGCAAAAGAGTTTAAAATAATAAGAGATAATTTCTTGATTGTTTTTAATCTAACAAAGAAAATGTTATTTTCATTGCATTCATATGTACTGATATCAGTGGAACTATCAAATACATGCATAATTTGTTCATTTATAATATTTAATTAAATACTAAATATCACTTTTGATAGCACTACGTGATTCCATGTTAAATGGTAAGGCGAAGTCAGAATGAGAAATTATAGAATTTAAGCCAAAAAATTTCAAAGGGACTTTGCGAAAGAGGCCTGCCACAATGAAATAAAAAAATCAATAAACTTATAAGGGGATAGACGATATATTTTTATCTATTTCAAATCGAAAATATGGAAGCTATAATTTAAAAATAGCATCGAGAATCCTCGATTCCCACATTTAGAAGATATCTTTATTTATTGAGACAGATGATATTCGGCACCTTCAATTTCTTTACAACATAACATATGGATGAAACTATAATATTTAACCATGTCCCTTTAGATGCTCGCAATGTAGGCATGAAAATCATGTAGCCTAAATATTATGGTGGCTTCTTTTTATTTTTGTTCACTTTCGAGAAATTCATCAGCGAGTCAATACACCGGCAGTATCAATAGCCTACGGATGGGTAAATTGGCATTATATCACTTACATATGTACATATGTACTTATATATATTTTTAGTGTGTAGTCTGATTGCTCGAGTTGAGTTGAATTTATTGGTGAATTTTTCGCCAAATACCAAAATGTGGAATAAATAATGTATGCATTTCGAAGAAAGAGTGCGKGACATTCGCTCCAATAAACTGTAGCATGGGGGCGAGTAGGGCAATGCGGTGACACTAACCGCAGACAGTGGCTGTCAACCACAAAGCTATATAAATATACTAATATATGTATATACATACATACATACATATGAAAGTATACGAGTATTTATTTCACTTTGCAAAAATTAAAACAAAATATTAATTGCATCTGAAATAAATCCTCTATAAAGTCATATTTAGACACACAAACATATGTATGTATTAAATAATATATGCCATTGAATATTTTTTAAATAAAATGACATATTATATTTGTAAATATCATAAATTTTCTAGCAAATGTAAGCGTAAAAATCTGTGCAATTACAATTGTTTGTGTGAATTCCGCAATAATTTTTATACTCTTGCAACGTATCACGTAAAACTAAGCGAAATAGATATAGGGTTATATATTTATGTATGTATATATATATATATATGATCAGGTGACGAGAAAAGTTCAAATCCGGTTGACTGGCTCTCTGTCCATCCGTCCATGCAAGCTGTAACTTGAGTCAAAACTGAGATGCCGATGAAACGTGGTTTAGTACAAAAACAAATTCGAGTTCGTAGATAGGCGTAATAGGACCACTGCCCCGAATACAAAACACCATTAATCGAATACATACAAAGTGCCATAACTAAGCACTCATTGAAGATATAAAACTCTAATTTGGTACAGAGGATCGCAGTAGCAAGGGGCACCTGTCTCGCCAGAGGCATTAAATTTTAACGCCGAAATGGTAGAAGAGAGTTTTATAGGAGCCGCTGTGAAGCACCGCTCACTTTTCAGTGAAAACCCTAATCTCTGGACTCGACCGACCTATTCCTACAAAATTTAGTACGTACTATTATTCTTATAGTCCTATGCCACAATGTGAGAATGAAGTACAACCACGCTTACTTCCCATATAGCACAATTTTAAACTCCCCTTGATTCGTTCAGCTTGAAATCAGGAACCACTTAATATAACGAGATACAACTTTGAGCGAATAATTAATTTAGTGTATACGACTTTATGACCAGTTGTTTAAATCCAACAAACAATGTTCTAGCCCTTAGGTACCGAATATTTGGACTTGGTATCTMTAGTTGAATCGAACCAATACTTCCCTTAGCCTCCATACACCTAATTTAAAGATTTTCGAACTCCTGGGTGATTTTATGCTGGATATTTGAGTTATCCCAACGAAAATTACAGAGCCTGTTTTACTCATAACAGAGTATCTTTTTGCCAAAAATAGATAAAATTGGGCAAACACTTGACATAACTAATATTAGAATTTTCGAACATCCGTCTGACTTGTGACTGGTTTTTTAGTATGTGTTACTGAGAAAAATAGATAAAATCGGGTTGATATTAACCCCAACTGCCATATATATTATACGGTTCAACACAAAATTTGACCATAAGTTTAAAGCAGTAAATTTCCATTGTTTAGGTCTTAATTAGAAGAAAACAATGTATATGCCATGAAAATGTTTGCTATATTATTATTTAGGACACCGTTTTAACGATTTTTTTAAATATGTGGTTTTAATTTTTCAATCAATCACTTATAGAATCACTTAAAGAAACATTTTAATTAAGTTTTACTATCAAAATAACTTACAAAAAAGTAAAAAGTTACTTAAAAGTGCACACTTTTACTTTTTTTTATGTCCATAGGTACTATCTCTTAATAAACCCCAAATATAGTCTCCCATCATGTTTTCAATGTATTGGCCTTGATAACGTTGTTCGAAGCTCATAATGTCCCGGTGAAAACGTCCTCCTTGCTCTTCTGAATACGCTCCCATATTGTTTTTGAATTTATCTAAATGAGCATGCAATATATGTACTTTTAGTGACATGCTGCAGCCCATGGCYTCAAAATTTTTTAGCATATTTTCAACTAGGTTTTCGTAGTTTTCGGCTTTGTTATTTCCTAAGTATCCAGAAACGACTGCTTTGAAACTGTTCCAACTCACTTTTTGAATACGATCCCGCAACGTTGGAAATTTCTAATCGGCGAAAATGTGTCTGATTTGCGGACCAACAAAAACCCCGGATTTAACCTTTGCTTYGGATAACTTCGGAAAAACTTGTTTAAGTACTGAAAAGCCTCTGAGGTTTGATCCAGTGTTTCAACAAATTGTTTCATCAACCCTAACTTAATGTGCAGAGGCGGCATTAACACTTTTTCTGCTTCAACAATTGTCTCAAATTTTACGTTTTCTTTTCCGATACAAAGTTCTGTTCTCTCAGACCAATACCGTTGATTATAATACTTAGCATCCCCTCTACTATCCCTTCTTCTTCTGGATTGGCGTAGTCCCCGCTTACGCGATTATAGCCGAGTTAACAACCGCGCGCCAGTCGTTTCTTCTTTTCGTTTCGTGGTGCTAATTAGATATTCCAAGTGAAGCCAGGTCCTTCTACACTTGGTCCTTCCAACGGAGTGGAGGTCTCCTCTTCCTCTGCTTCTCCCGGTGGGTACTGCGTCGAATACTTTCAGAGCTGGAGTTTTGTCGTCCATTCGGACAACATGACCTAGCCAGCGTAGCCGCTGTCTTTTAATTCGCTGACATATGTCAATGTCGTCATATATCTCATACAGCTCATCGTTCCATCGAATGCGATATTCGCCGTGGCCAGCGCGCAAAGGACCATAAATCTTTCGCAGAACTTTTCTCTCGAAAACTTGCAACGTCGACTCATCCTCATCAAACCTCTGCAGCATATAGCAGGACGGGAATTATGAGTGACCTATAGAGTTTGGTTTTTGTTTGTCGAGAGAGGACTTTGTTTCTCAATTGCCTACTCAGTCCGAAGTAGCACCTATTGGCAAGAGTTATCCTGTGTAGGATTTCCAGGTTGACATTGWTGGTGGTGTTTACGCTGGTTAAAAGATAGATGAAATTATCTACGACTTCAAAGGTATGACTGTCAACAGTGACGTGAGAGCCTAGCCGCGAGTGCGACGACTGTTTTTTTGATGAAAGGAGATACTTCGTCTTGTCCTCGTTCAATGCCAGACCCATTTACGTTGCTTCCGATCGATCRTATTGTGTGAAAGATTAAAGTCCACCGTCAACAAACTGATTGGACCTTATCAGTGTGGCATCAGACCTGGAAAATCAACAACCGACCAGATATTCACCATGCTCTACTATCCCATAAGCACAAATAACACGGATACTTTGTATATCCGCTTTGAAGTCCCATAAAAAATCCCGCTATTTTGAAATCTCCATTTAGCTGCCAGTTATACTCGCAATACTTTACAGATTCGAACAAAAGTTTAACACTTTCATAATTTTCTTTAAGATATACTGTGTGAGCGATTGGAAGAGATGGAAATTTATTTCCGTTATGCAATAAAACAGCTTTTAAGTTTTTGGTAGAACTATCGATGAATAAACGCCATTCCAATCCATCTTCTTTAACATCATCAAGCAAATGCCACTGTTATAAGCGAGAGCCTAAAAGCTCTGCTTTAATTTTTAAATCTCTAATCTTATCATTAAAATCTTCTGTGGTGACGAAATGAGGTTTAGGTTGTTCTGGTGTCGGTAAAAACTCCTTATCGGAATTACTTTTATGAGAAGTAAGAGATAAGCTACTATGTTGCGATAATTTTATAGGTGGCACTGGTGGTACAGGTCATGTCAAATCGTGTGAAACTGTAGCAGAAGAAGATTCAAGGTCAGGATATTCGATAGGTTTTGCATTTTTACCTCTACGCCTTTTACTCGGATTCACAATGCAAAAGTAGCAGGCGTTACACGTAACGTTTTGGTTCTCGCCAGATTCTTGGTATTGCAAATTTCATAAACCTTTTCTCACCTCGATACCAACTTAACATATAAAAATAGAAATTAATATGTATATTATATTTAATTCACCGTTCATTGAAAACTCCTACCTKCTAAACATCTTTTACAATAACTACAAGCAACATGCGGAGCCCATGTCTTGTCTTGATTTCGAACAGGGCAGTCAAAATATGCTTCGTAGGCTTCACAGAGAACGTGAGATGMTTTTAGTTCATATTTTATATCTCGAGCTTTAATAAATTGCCYACATATATAACAAAATGCATCAGCATCATATTCAACAGTGCACACTTTTACTTTTTTTATGTTCATATAGTATTATTACTATATTATATTTTCTTATCGTTTTTGTTCATAATTAATCAAAAAATCATAAAGTAAACTTTACGACAAAAAACGAAAATTTTTTTGTAGGGTCGTGTTATATATGTACTATATAATGATTTTCGTTTTTATAGTAGTAAGTATATGAATATATAAAATTGCTTGGATTTCGATACTCTGTTTGTCTTTTACATCTTACTGGTGAAACCGAACATTTTATACCATTACAACTTATAGGAATTGAAACTTAAGGTGTAAAATATCAACTACAGGATCAGAATCCGAGTAATTTTATATAATTTTTGTATATATAACTCATACACTGGCCTTTGGTTTCATTAAGGTACCTCACATGCAATCACAAATCATTTGGAGCAAATTACATATACATAGGTCAAGTTTTGGCTCAAATTTACCTATTTTACTAACAAAGATACACTGTTATGACTAATTTTCATTGAGATAACTGAAATATTGGCCGATATGTCGTCACCTAAAATACAAAACTACGTATGATCAAAAAATTCGAAATTGAGTATTTTATTGAATACTATTCAGTACTTCAAATTACATCATAATCCAGTTTTAACCAATATTAAAAATTTGTTTAACTCATGTTCCATTTTATATCGTTTTTCATTCAATTTCCAATAAATTTCCGAAAATATTGTTACGTTATTTTGCATTTGAAGTGACAATATGTTATATAAAGCACAGTAACTGTTTCACCACTGTCATTCAAATAAGTGGTGACTGTTTTGACTATCATTTATATTTATAGTTTTTTCGAAAACCAAAATTTGTGTACCACGAAAGAGACAGTACTTATTTGCATAGGACTTTAGAGAAGTAATGAAATACCTAGCAGTTATTCCCTGCCGTAATCCAAAAGTACTGCATGTTGCAATAACTCATTTAAGTTTTGTCTTAAAATATACAATATTCTGAAAGAGAGAAGTTCTCAAATAGAACAAGTAGGGACCAAGGGGGTAGCTATAGCAGTTTCCGAGATATGTACAAAAAACTTAGTAGGGGGCTTTTCCAAAAAAAGTACGTCCAAATATGCCACTCCCTAATGCGATCCTTTGTGCCAAATTTCACTTTAATATCTTTATTTATGGCTTAGTTATGACACTTTATAGGTTTTCGGTTATCGCCATTTTGTGGGCGTGGCAGTGGGCCGACTTTGCCCATCTTCGAACCTAACCTTCTTATGGAGCCACGAAATACGTGTACAAAGTTTCATCATGTTAAATCCAATTTTTAATCAAGTTACAGCTTGCACGGACGGGCCGACAGACGGACAGATGGACGGACGGACAGACAGACCACCAGATTTCAACTCTACTCGTCACCCTGATCACTGTGGTATATATAACCCTATATCTAACTCTTTTAGTTTTAGGACTTACAAACAACCGTTATGTGAACAAAACTATGATACTCTCTTTAGCAACTTTGTTGCGAGAGTATAAAAACTACCTTTAATCACTATACAACCTGTTAAATCTGTAAAGGTAATAAACACCAATTGTTACATAAATTACTGTTTGCAAATTGCTAATGAAAGCAATCTGCTGCAATACAGGGGTGAATTAGTTGCAAACGAATATTCATACATACATATATATATATATGTACATATTTGTACGTACATATAAATAGGCAAAAGAATTTGCAGCCAGATCTAAATAGAATTTTATTGGAACACATCTTGAGGGAAATTTATAACAAGCAATAAATGAGTTTACATCAAAAAAAAAAAATACCTGTAAAATAGCATCACAATTACATTTTAACGAAAGCTCAGTGTGACATCTTCCAAACCCAATTTTTTAGGATAATTCTGCACCTTGTCATCGCGTTCGTTCGGTAAGTTACACAATTAAAATTTTTCACTCATGTCATTTATTCTTTTATTTTGACATTTGAGATTGGAATATTGAAGAACGATCTGGTTATTACTTCATTAGATTGACAAGGAAACAGTCCGGATCTCAATCCAATAGAGAGCGTATGTATGAGCTCTAATGGCCTCTGAAATATGCAAAAATAAACCCGAAACAATGGTTAAATTTAGGCAAACAATAGAAGAAGAGCCGACTACTTTTTGCCGAAAAGAGAGAGAAGTACCATAATCGCTAAAGATGGCATCATTAATTAAGAGAGAAATATCAACACGATTTTTTGTTAGAAAATTTATTTAAAATTTTAATTATGTAATTTGAAATAAAGTTTTGCTAAAAAATCGTAATATAACAAGTCTGTCTCTTATACACATCTAGATGTGTATAAGAGACAGATATGTATGAGAGACGCTGGAGACAAATAACCGAAAGCAATAACAACAAATATATGTATATTGAAAGATATACATATGTATAGTGGATACCACAACTGTGCATCTACATATACATATACATACTGTGTATATACGAATATACGATTATTTCAGTTAAATTTTGTGGTACTGATATTTATGCGCCAATCATTTCGAGGCATACAACAAAATCAGATTTTCCAACAGACAAAATCACAAGTTATACGCATTTGTATGCGCATACACATACATATACTTAGATATACGTATGTACATATCTAAATGTTTATGGAATCATTTGGCAATATGTCGTGACACTTTATTTTGGCCCACAAGCTTCACATGTACAACTGTGTATAACGTACATATGCAGTTATGCATAAAATTTTATCTTACCGCATTGAACGGTAATCATTGAACTAGTAAGGAAATATGCTAGCTTACAACTAGAATTCGCTAATTGAAATAGAACCAATGCGAAAGGCATCAGCCTCCTACCAATTATAATAAGGAAATTTAGTTCGTTTAGTACCATTTTAAGGTTGAAAAATTAAATCCTGCAATATTTGAAATTAAGTTTAATTTATTATTTTAAGCGAATGACCATAATTCGAAATGCAGTAACTGACATCTAATAGAACCTCAGCACATTCTTGTAAGCAATCGGACAGTCTGCTTACGAATTGGTATTGTGGTTCATACTAGTTAATTAGTTCTAACTACACATCACCAYCTAAAATGCAAAATRACGTATGATCAAAAAATTCGAAATTGAGTGTGTCATGGATTACGATCCACTGCTTCAAATTACATAYATATAAGTACATACAGTTAGTGTCATTGAAAATCGTACAGCAAGTATAATTTTAAGTTTTCTTAATCTAATTCAAAAACTTTATCCTTGTTGCAAAATGCAATGGGAATTATTTCTTACGCTTTTCCCGTTTTTATGTCAAAGCAGCACCATTGCCCAAAGTTTGTGAAAGAGGGTGTCACAGAAAATCGTGAAATATATAAAATTTTTGTAAAAGCAAATTACTATTGATATGCGCGAACTCATTACAAAAACGGTAAATCGTATTGAGAAATAGCCAAAATAATAAAGCGGAGTCGAAGTACTATTCAGTATATTATTGCAAGACAAATAAAATTTAAAAAAATCAAAAAATAAGAAGCTGACTGCAACTGACGACGATGGATCATAAGGAAAGTAAGGAGAACCCAACCATTTCCGCTCCTAAAATTGCCACAGATCTAAAATTTTACTTAAAAAAGAAAGTAAGTGATTCAACTATTCGTAGAGTGCTTAGAAAAAACTATTTCCACGGCAGCGTGTCACGCAACAAGCCTTTAATTAAGAAGCATAATCGAAAGATTCGTCTTGAATTTGCAGGGACATATCTTAAGCAACTTACTGACTTCTGGAATGATGTTACATTCACGGATGAATCTAAGTTTATCATTTTTGTGTCCGATGGAAAAGTAAAGTGTGGAGAAAACCCAGCACTGCAATGGATCCAAAAAATTTGCGACCGACAGTCAAGTATGGCGGAGGTTCAGTCATGGTATGGGGATGCATGTCTTYCTTTGGTGTGGGAAATTTGGTGTTCGTCGATGGTTGTATGAATCAGTGGAAATATCTGAATATCGCAAGTACATTTAAGCTGTACGCTGACAACAACCCAAAGCATACAGCACATTCGGCACGAATGTTGGAACTCTATAATTGCCAAAAGTGCTGAAAACTCCAGCTCAGTCTCCAAATTTCAACGTCATTGAACACGTATGGAATCATTTGGACCAAAAAATTTTGGCTCTGCCAATTTCGAACATTTCTGCCTTAAAAAACGCGCTCCAAAGTGAATGGAGTAAAATATCCCCAGATTCTTGTAAGAAGTCGGTTGATTCAATGCCCAAACGTCTAAAAGCTACTGAAACTAATAAAGGTTTTCCAACTAAATATTAAATATTAGYTTTCAGTAATAAAATTAATTTTTTGTGCCATTTTTCTAYATTTAAAATGAAAAAAAGATGCACTGTACGATTTTTACTGACTGAATATTACTTAGCCAAGAGTATTGAAATGAGCAGCTATTTGTTATTTCGATTAAATATTTTTAAGTTTTGTGAATAAATGAATTTAAGTTTTTATATAAAACGCCTAATAGTATATTTAATTGAAATTATCTGAAGTAGTTAGGAACTGGACACTAAAATACTTAAAAAGGGTGCCTGTACTCACTGTATGTCCAACATTTTAAGGTTCTGCTATCAGATAKAAACCAGTTTTAACCAATATTTAAATTTTGTTTTACTCATGYTTCATTTTATTACGCGTTTCATTCTTTCCTCTGTAAATTTCCGAAAATATTGTTGCGTTATTTTGCATTTTAGGTGACGATATGTACATACATAGATATTTTGCCYACCGGGAAGTGATTGCACATTGTATGTAATCATGTACATACATATGTATATATAAATATATGCACATGCATAAGTAAATGGATATATGTACATACGCTCATGGCCACATTACATTGCAACTGCCACAATTGGTCCTGTTGCTGTCGTTGCCACATGGAGACATTTGCGGTAGACAGATGTGAATTTCGGCTGAAAGATAAAAAC
>NW_017536971.1:0-10880 GCF_001853355.1 Bactrocera latifrons | reverse complement strand
AAAAACAAACATTTATAACTAAGCTATTGCTAATATATGGCGCTGCGCCTTATCACCTTTTCGCTTGACAAAGACAAACAGCGCCAGCTACACTCATTTTATGAAAATTGCAGTTTCTTAGATATCACTTGTTGTTGTATRAGAATCCAGCCAACTATTTACTGCATATTCTCGGCATTTAGTGCCTTACTGCGCCGCGGCTCATGGTTGTGGTAGCAGTTGTTGCTTATTATTGTTGCTACATTTGTTTACATACGTGTTTTGTTTGCGCTTTGGTTTTGCCTCGGAGACTTGACACCCGCTTTGTTTACATTTGCAACCTTATCAGTGCATGTCGACATATGTTATTGGTAATTTATTATTTAAATAAAAATCCACATATGTACTTCAAATGTATGTACATACATACGTATGGTACGTATGTGCATATGTAAATACATACATATGCTTGCATGCACTTCAGAATTATAAATATTATCGATTATCGACTCTTGCAGGCAGTGGACATCGCCTCAGCGGAATCACTTTACTTACATCAATTTAGGTTAAATCACAAATGATTTCTTTATTGCTTGAAATATATGTATATAACTGGATTTGTACACGAATAATTTACAAAAATAAACGCACATTAGGGTGTGCCAGAGATTCMCAAAATCTATTTTGGAGATATTATTATTTAAATGACTGTTATGCTGATTAAATTACCTTTAAAATAAAATATATATTTTTCCCCATTCAAAATTAAATATGTATTACCCACATTTAAAYTGGAATCTAAATCTCTCGATTTATGTACTATATTTGAGTTAAGAATGATCTATAAATTACAGTAATGGGACACCATTTCAATGAATGTAATGGAAGGTTTATACCAGTGGGTCTTATTACAAATGTATGACAGCAAAGGGAAATTAGAACACCTTTCCATTTATAGCATTACTTTTATTATATTATATCGATATACTTGTACATATATTAAATTCATAACTAAAATGAAAACTAGAGAATGTGTCACTTCAAAATAATYCAAAAAATTTAAATGGTATATAATTTTTATTTAATAAAGCTTTTACTCATTAAATATATTTTTCGGTGCTTTGTGGCGTTAAAACAACTTCGGCTGCACCTATATATAATACMCTCCACAAATGTCATACAMTAACTTGATTTTGATCAGTCATTTTGTTTGGCAACAATACGCTATAATGGTGCGATCCGATAAATTTCTTCGAAGAATGTACCATTGCTTCAGACAATAATCCATGCCATGAAAATATCTTGTCAAATAAAGAAGTTTTATATACAAGGACTGGATTGTGATCGTTCAGTTTGGATGGAAACACCTTGATCCAATACCGATAGTAAAAATGTAAGCTTTTTAGGGAGAAAAGGGCATGTGCAAAATTTCAGATCGATGTCTCAAAAACAGTTAGACAGACGAACATAGCTAAATCGACTCGGCTTATTATGCTGTTCAATTATTCATATGTATGTATATGTTCATACATACATATATACTAGAGTMCTTATATTTTATAAGGTCTCCGACGTTTCCTTTAAGGTGTTACAAAAATCRTGGCAAACTTAATATACCCAGATATAGTATAAAAAATATTTCAAAGGGCAAAGTATTTCGTTTTATTATTTTTGTCCCATATTAATACGAGTATTGTCACATGCTTACTTATGGAAATAGACATATGTACGTACATACATATGTGTAAATAAATATGCTATCAGTATATAGCTGTTACATCGAAATGAAACTAATTTAGAGTTTGCCCTGGCGCYAAGAAAACCCGCAACATCATTAACAGACCAAAAAACAAGACGTGCTAATATATCAGAGAGTTGCAACGATCACAATTTTTTCAATCATACCCGATCATTGACTCTGATTTTTTGTGACGGAAAACTTTGCTTCAACAAAACTTAATGATCGTAATTGAGGGGGCTCAAAGCGAACATTCAGTTCCATTGGTAAAAAAAAGGATCTTTCTCCTTTTCTTCTTATCTTTTTTTTCCAAGAAATACATTTGAAAAAAATGATCTTTTTTAATTTCAACAGAAAGGATTTAAGGAGTTCAAGAGCTGAAAACGTACGCTACATCAGCTACCTGCCCGACGGCATTTCGCAAATGATAAAATAAATTTTTCATCAGCTCGAACCTACCTACCCTWYGCCTTTGCGCAAAAGATTATATTATGATAAAAATGCTAAGCGTTACAAATGAAGAAATATATGCAGTAATGTTTTGGTTAATTTTATGCATCGCAACTTGTTTCTGTTAAATCACAAATATGTACATATGTACATACATACTCGCAAGGGAAATTTTCGATCTGATTGGTTCCATCACAATCAATTCGAACGCACACTTGATCGATGTCTGAGTTTTGATGCATCGTTGAACTCGATCGTCTTTTTCTGGACAATAATTTCCAATCATCATACCGTTTCTGTACAATCACTTCCAATCATCATACCGGAACCAAAAAATCAGTTTGAATCAGTAAGCAGAGCAATCAAACCGATTGATCAGACTCCTTCGTTTTAAGCACGAAACTCGATCGGAAAAATTTGTAGCGAAGGCTGATCAAACCGAATCGATCATACTCAATGCAGGTCTCTGTTACATATGTACATATGTACATATATCTGCATGTACGTATGGGTGCTTGCATTTATTTACGTACTTGCTTTTGTAAATTAATGTGATGTGTTGACTACTTTATTAAAGTACTTTATTCAAGTTGTCACTCTTTTCAATTTCAATTTCATAGTTTCGAAATATGCAAGGAGACTTCTGTACATACTAATACGAGTACATACTCGTGCACACACATCAACTATCAACATCAACCTGCAGTCATATCCTTTCAGAGAATTTCATTAGCATATGTTTATATATGTATGTAGCTTTGTGTATGTATGCACATACATATATTGTAAGAATACATACATACATATAGGATGTATATTAATATAAGAAAATTACACATGCATAGTTTAGTTACATGATTGTTTTCCTTCTATTATAGCACTTTTAACACCATCGCCCATACACATTCACATGCATATGTACATCTGTTGCACATCGATCAATCATTCAACCGTTTGTCTGTCCGTCGCCCGCCCAATTGCCTGGTTAGTTCTTCTATAGATCTGTCATATTTATATTTATGGCATGTCACAGYTAAACCTTCTTCAACCCGCATTTCCGTTGCCTCCATCAGCTGCGCAAATTATCACGATTTATTTTAACCGCACCATTAAACGGCGGTCATTGGTCGCTTAATGCTTCACGCCAGTCGAKTACATTTGCAAGAAACATACACCATCTTACATGTATACATATGAATGTGTGTTAGACAACAATAGCATAATAAAAACAGGTAAGAAAGGGCTAAGTTCGGGTGTAAACGAACATTTTATACACTTGCAACTAGCAAGAATTAAAGTCTGGGAAATTCCTTCAGGAGGTGTCAAAATTTTATCAGTTTTATATACTACTAACATGCCTTAAACTAATGCTCCCTGGGTTACATTACCTCACATAACATCACCATGGAATAAAGGCGAAAAGACTGATATGAGTTACATATATAGTGGATAGGTCAAGCATTCACCCGATTTTATCTTTTTTGGGCTAAAGGAAGTATTGACCGAACATTTTTTTGGCATTCAGACATAAATACTACGTATGTACTTATACTGGAAAGTGAAAAGGAAGTAGGCGTGGATATAGTCCGATATGAGTATGTGATTCAACCTAAAAGTGAGGGGCGCCACCCCATCGCCCAATTTCAAGACCTGCGTCTATACACCCTTTTATGTCATCCTGAATGTATCACACTTTTAGCAATTATTCTCACAATATCTCAAGAAATGTTGAAAAGAKTTCTGCTGTGCAAATTTGATAAAGCTTTATTAGATCGGAAAATAGATGCATTGAAGTTATTGAAGGCGGGGCYCCTCCCATTTTTCAGGGGTTTTCAAACTACAGCTTGCCCTCGTTGTTCCAAATTTGAGTTCTGTATCCTAATTTACGGCTTAGTTTTGGTACTTAATACGCTTTCAATTAATAACTTTTTGTGGGCGTGCCAATGGTCATTACGCTCATCTACGAACTCATCCTTACTTCTTTATCTATCTCTTATATCTTCATTTTTATTAAAGTTACAGCTTGCGCGGCCAGACGGTTGGACGGACGGGCAGACAGTCACCCGGATTTCATAGTTTTAAGTGACACAAATAACCGTTAGGTGAAAAAATTATTTTACTCTGTATAAACATGTTGCAAGAGTGCAATAAGCGTGTACATGGCCTGCACCGACTACAACGCCACCTTTGTTGCCGCGCGACTCCACTTTATTTCCTTGCACCTGCATATGTGTGGAAGCAATTACACCTTCCGTCATAACTACAAATACATGTGCATATGTTGCAGCATACCAACACACATACGAGTTCAAAATAGATATGTGTGTACATTCCGTTGCTATGATGAATGCCAGCCACTCTGCTCAAAGGAATAATTTATATTGAATTAAATTAAAATGTTTGTATGGACGCGTAATCGCTCATTTGTAAATGATGTGCCCACACATCACGGAGTTATACATACGTACATACTACATACGTGGACAGCAGGCTTATTTAAGCACTTGCTTTCGAAGGCATGTAGAATGCATTTAAGTCCATTTGTAAATTACACTGACCTAGGTTTAAAGCATGAGCAGGACTTTTATACACCCATTTAACTATATACATATGTACGTATGTAATTGAATTCGTCTTCATTCTGATTAACAAAATAACTATTAAGGTATAGAAAAAGTTCTCTTAAAAAGGAGTCTAAGATTTCCAAATACATAGAAAACATACGGGAAATTATTTTTTTTAATCCAGAAAAAGAACTCTTGTAAYTAGATGTTATAAGTCAAGCGAGGAGCTTGAGCTAAACTATTTATTATAACAGGTGGCGCAAAAATTACCTTCCGATGTTTCTGAAAACTTTGAGTCTGCCTGTAGATTATTTTTATTTGGTCTTTTAAATTTTTTACATCAAGTCGAGAATATTATATCATTTAAATGRCCGCCGCCACAGTTGCTTGTCATTTCAGCCCTTTTTATGGCATTTACCTTCACTTTGGCCAGAACTTCCGGCGATAGGTCCTCAATTCTYGATGGATATTGTCTTTAAGAGCTGCAAGAGTCTGAGGCTTGTTGACATAAACACGCGACTTCAAAAAAATAATGTACTACGACTTTACTGAACTTATAATTATCTACAAAAGTTGCCCCGACCGCATAGTCCTAACTRTAGTTACGCCACAATAAAAGTACTTTTATTAAAAAATAATGATTATTATGGCGCCTTTGTGAAAGCTCTTTATCAGCTGTTMAAAAATTACTAAAAATAAAGAAGAAATTCCCTATACATATTTTGAATTTTTTTTATAAAAAAGAGAARAATGCTAGGCAATCCACCAATGAAATTTGTGAAGTTTACGGAGACGATGTTGTATCAGTCAGCGTAGTACAACAATGGTTCTCCCGCTTCCGTTCTGGAGATTTCGAAATTTTGAAATTTCGATATACACTGATGAAAGTTTTACACTAATGGAATAATTCTCTAACGAACAAATGGGTCGACCAAAATAGTACATATTTTTTATTTATTTACTAGTATAATAGTTGAAGTTTGATTAGAAATACGAAAAGACTTTTTCGACTACCCAATATGCGATGTAGGCGTCAATTATTGCCCCCAGCTGTCGATGCTGCTCCCCGCTAGATTTCTAGTTTTATTTTCGGATATTTTGACCCACTAAATGCTTAAGGCAGTTTTTAAGCACTCTTTTAATGAAATTYGATGTTTTCGAATACCGTTTTCCAATAAGTTCCAGGTATGTTGAATAGGGTAATGTCTGGTGATGACGGGGCATATGAAGTTATTTTTAATTCCATAACAACCATTCACGTACAAGATATGATGTGTACTTTGAATCGTTATCCTATTGAAAATTGATTTTGTTGCTTTAACAGCAAAYATAAAATTTAAATTATTTTGTTAAAAAGAATTTAGAAGTTTTTCGATTTCATCCATTTTCACACTGACGTTAGGAGTTATTATAATATTTGTGTACATTAAGCTTATTGGAGGGCGACACATTTTCACATTTTTTTTTCCCACGGCTGGCCCTTTCTACTGGGATCCTCTGTGCCAAATTATGTAGATTTTCGGTTAATAGCGTTTTGTGAGCATGACAGTTTCACCAAGATGTCTTAATTTTGACTCAAGTTACAGCTTGCACGGACAGTCACAAGGATTTCAACTCGTCATCCTCATCATTGTATGAACATACATATATAACCCTACATCTAACTCGCTTAGTCTTAAGTGGTACGTTAGATGAACGAAACTATTATACTCTGTAGCAACAGATTACAAGACTATAAAAAGAGGGACTATTCGCAAATTAATTTCCTCAATAGATCCGACTTGTGGCCGTAAAATTCCCTCCAAATTTGCAATTTTGATAAATGTGTTTGCCATAAATGAGAAAAATTATGAATGAATCTGAACATCTACATTTGAGTATCTGCCAACTGCAACTTTATACTTTTAATTCAATACATAATTTTGAGTTTTGATGGCATCATACATCGAATTGTTTGTATGCAGTACAAGGCATACAAAATCGGAGGTAGGTGCATCCACTAAAAGTTTGAGCAGGTCCTCTATTTTTTTCTTGTTTACTAAGTATATAGTGTATAGAGATGTATTATTACAATATAAATTACATTTGCAAAAATTTGTCAAAGTGCAGTTATTTGAAAACAAACCATCCAAAACGGTGACAAATGACTTAAGTCAATATAAAGAAAACACTAATATTATCGCAACAGAATCAAACCTCCAACCAAATATCGAGCTACTGTGGAAGATTTTATTAAAAGTTTTGGGGGACGTATTCTTTTGTCCAGAGAAAAAGGTGTGGAAGGGTTTTAAATCCCCGTCATATATTGAATAGGAGTGACAATGGATGCTTCAACCGTTCGCAGCAAACGCAGAGCGGCAGCACTCAACGACCGACATCCCGCAAAAAAAAAAATGTTTTGAGCTAACGAATAAGGAAAAAACGATATATAAAAAGGAAAAAGTACGAAAACTGGTCAATGGAATAGCGGCAAAATGTTACTTTTTTGATTTAAGTCCCATCGAAAACCCAGAGTGATTATGCAGAAGCAGAAAACATGGATTCGAGAAGCCGAAGAACCGAAAAGAACTGGATTCCGTCCTTTTGAAGAATTGCATCAGAAAAATCAAGCGCGACTTG
Organism: Bactrocera latifrons; assembly: GCF_001853355.1. Lineage (NCBI taxonomy): Eukaryota > Metazoa > Arthropoda > Insecta > Diptera > Tephritidae > Bactrocera > Bactrocera latifrons. The sequence goes on along the minus strand of NW_017536971.1, from coordinate 3,530 downwards.
ATTGTGATATTATTATTTTAATAAATTTTGTTATTTTTATAAAATTTCCTATTGAAAATTTTAACATTAAAAAGCAATTACACCCACGATCAATGCGCTCCTAATTATTCCAGGTTAGACACTAAAGAATTTTTGTTTGCTGGTTTAATTTTCTAAAAGCACCAATTCTATTGTTTAAACACTAAAATAGCAACTATGACGACCGCTGAGGAATGCGAAAGCAGAAAGGGTTGCGRACTCAAGCGTGGAGTTGAGTAAGTTTTATACATACCTTACATACTATATTAACTGCTATCAAATAGTTTGCTCGTGATTAAAATATTAATTATCTTTCATAAATATTTTGAATTTGTGATTTGTTGCATTGAATGCTCGTCAAACTTAATTTTTACACATTTTCTAATATATCTCCTCTTTTTTGTATACATATACCTGTAAGCATATACATACTTATGTATGTATTTATGTATGTGTATATAGAAGTGATCAGCATGACGATCTGTGTCGATTTAGCCATGTCTGTTTGTATACCCGCGAACTAGTTACTTAGCTTTTGAGATATTGATCTCAACTTTTGCACACTTTCGTTTATTACATGGTGTTTTTTTAGATGTGTAGGTTTCGATAAGGCAACATTTCGGAGTTATTCTATTTGACAGCTTTTACTTCGTTTATACCTAATTACAATACTTACTCCGGAACAACGTTTTCAAATCATGCAATTTAATATTAAAATAATTTTTCGGCGTGAGCGGCTTAATGCGCATTGCGTACTTTGTTCGACATAATCGCGCTGCAGAGACGATAATTCAGGCAACCATGGATAATTTTCGAACAAAGTTTACGTTAAAGTGCCCGTACACGAAACACAAGTGCGTTCGATCGGTATGTGCGCACATGTGTGTCGTGGTGGAAAGATCTTGGTTTGCAGACTTATGAAATTGAACTCGTGAAAGAATTGAAGCCAAACGGCCATTAAACGCTAAACACATTCGGTTAATGGGCCAAAAACGAGATGGCTACCAATATTTTTTCAAGATTGTGCGATTTAACACCATTAGACTATTTTTTGTGGGACGATTGACGCCTTGGAAGAGAACATTCAGAGCGTTATTGTTGGCATAAGACCCAATTGCTTATCACAGCAGTTACTAGCCCGAAATAATGGCAAACGGTTACCTTATAATAAAGCTAAATTCTTGGTTATAGCATAAATTATATGCGTTTTATTTCTTCTCAAAAACCACTTGTCTAACAAAACGCAAAGATTTTAAGTGACATACAGTATCGGACAAAACTATGTATATCCCAGCACATTTTGTATTGTTCTTTGAATATTTTTTTCAAAAGTTCAACAATTAAAAAATTGTAAATACGGTAAGTGCATGTGGCGAAAGAGCCACGAGAAGCTTCAGAGTAAATACATTCAAAGCACCATATAGTTTGGAGGCGGAAATGTATTGGTTTGGGGTTGTTTTAGCTACAGTGGTCTCTCAAATCTCGTAATGATCGAAGGTAAAATGACGGGGGAGTCTTATGTTCAAATGTTAAGTACCAATTTGCAGCCAGCTACGCAAAGAAATGGGCGTACAGGATAACTTCATATACCAGCAGGACAACGACCCTGGGAAAACATACTCCAATCACTTCTTCAAAACTTGGTTGACAGCATGCCTCGACGTCTATTGGCACTAAATAATGGCAACACTAAATATTGAAGCTCTATTGTGAAGGTAACCTTAAAATTTATTCGGGTATACATACTTTTGTCGTTGCTAAGAATTCTCTTTTTCAGATTACCGCGTATTTTCCAGTCACTAACACTAAATTCAGAAAATTAATTTAATTTTTTGTATGTAGTACACTCATAAGAAATAACAAAAGCCATGCAAAAAAATAAACTTCACTTTTCAAAAGATATGATAATTTTCTTTTCAACTTTCATGGGGTATACAAAGTTTTGTCGGATACTGTATGTATATCCCCAAATTATTTACATCATTATTTCTTTGCACTTCTTCCTTTAGAACCGCAATATTTACATGCATTCAACACTTTTCTAAACTAATACGTTTGGCGCACACTCACCTATTAATCGCATCACCTCGTGCAGGTTGAGGTAAACATTGAGGTGACAATGCACCAGCGCACCGCAGAATATAAATAATCCAAACGTAAAGGTTAAGTTAGTTGAAAATGACATTTTTCTTTTAACTCCTTTTTATTGGAGCACTTTGAACTGTTTTGTACAATTATATTTACAAATAACTGTTTATTTGTTGCTACACATATAACCATAAACACGCATACAAAAGTGGATATTTTATTATTATTTTTTTCTTTCTATACTTTGCACAATTATCACCGTTTTAAATTCACTTTTATGTTTATTTACCACTATTTTGGAAATTGAAACGCTTTTGAAATTTTAACATTTTATTTCCATATTATACATATGTATGTATTTATTTTGGGRATAGTGTTTGTGCCGGGAATGCGTGCACGGCCAACCAATTTCAAACTATGCGCATTCATAGATACAAAGAATTTTTTATTTATTTTAGTTCACTCTAAAAGTGGAGCTTCTCCCGTTGCACTTTTAAAAGTGCGCTGAATGTGTGCCTATCAGCTCCATGATATTTGTTGTACGTGTGTTGAAATTTCGCACGTACGTTTACACACGCATCATCACTGGAATACACAATTTTTCCGCACAAGAGCTAAGATACGTTCACCGTGACGATTTTCCAGGAACTGTCAACTGGGTAAACAAACAAATCGMATTAGACCGACATGCAACGACAGAACGCACGCAGCGCAGGCCACCACAGTGCTCTGCAAGTTAGTTATTGCAGTAACAACCATGACACAGGCGGAATAAGTGGTAGAAGAAAACGGCAGAAGTGTCCGCTGTCATGGCGCCCTCTTTGTGAATTCCATTCGAATATTTTTGCGTCATCTATTGGTGGAAAGAAGTGTTAAATCCACTTAATCTGTGACAAATTGAAGTCCAATTAGGGGAAGTAGCAATTGACTATACAACAGTTATACGCCTTTGCTGGAAGAACGTAAAAAAAATTACGACCTAAGTAAGGGGTATAAAAAGAGGAAGCAGAAAACGTACAACCAGAGCAGAGAACGTCTATCATAGAGAAGGTTCACGGCGCGGAGATCGTAAAAATATTTATCATAGAGAAGGTTCACGTTTCAAATATCGTAACTTTTCGAAGGGGTACTCGGCAGAGATGGTCCAGTTTCACCACAGACAAATTWTAAGCGTGTTTCACCACGAAAATAGCAGAATTGAGCATTTTCAGTGTTAAATGAGAAAAATAATGGTAAATCCAATATTAACAAATTTACGCCTAGAAATTCGTTTATTTTCGATGCGCAACTGACTCGGCACATAATTTATGTACATCCGTATATATTTGGTATCAAAGCATATACTTAGTATATATGTGCATAAGTATGTATGTATGTTTATTAAAATTTATGTACATATGTATTTCATTATGATTCCATAAAAT
>NW_017536970.1:303374-304761 GCF_001853355.1 Bactrocera latifrons | reverse complement strand
TTAGCAACTTTGTTGCGAGAGTATAAAAATTAGAATGTCTATTGAAGTCTAGAAAGCATATTGGGAATAACAGCGAATGGTTTTCGTATTGTTGTTTGTTTATATTTTCTTCGGTTTCTCGCTCTCGCTATGGTGTTACTGCATACTAATATTATAATCTGTATGCGGGCTAAAATCAGTAAGCGATACCATAATGCCTACCGAAAACCATAATGAACAAGTGATAAACTCTAATCGGCAGTAACCGAAGTTGAAGATTGTTTACGGACGAAGAATTTATTTGGTCACGCCATACTCAAAAATGTTAAATACTTAATGTTTAAATGTCTACTCAAATTTAATGAAACTATGTAAAAGAAAGCAATAATTCATTCATATAGAATAGAATGGAAGCACTTAAGTTTAGAAAGGGTAAAAGGATAAGAAAATTGGTCGTAAAATTATAGCGTTAAACAAGTTAAGGAAGAGTTCATTCCACTCAGCCAACTGTCGCCGCATRTTGAATACAAATACTCGCTTGTATGCCATAAATGAGTTCGGCGCTTATTTAACGTAGAAAGTGTAAATCTTCCTTTTCATATTTGTTTGTAAATTTTCCTACTTTCTGAAAMGCGTTAGACATGCAGCTTAATGTCTTAGTTGGAAATCGTTATGAAGATTGGGCGACAAAATGTCTACATACATATATCAAAACGGTATTTGTTTAAGAATAATTATTGCAGTTTATATTGGGTAGTCGAAAAAGTCTTATACTTTTACCATTTTGGTCGACCAGTTTTTCCTGAACGGAAGCCAGTGAACGATTGTTGTGCTTTACGAACTGATACAGCTTCACTCCGCAAATTTCACAAATTTCATTGGAGGCTTGCATGGCAATTTTTCCTTTTTTTATACAAAAATTTCAAAATATAGCGAATTTCTCATTATTTTCACTCGTTTTGTAACAGCTGTTACCTTTCCCCACTTCCCTTTTTTTTGTTTAAATAAAGGTTAAAATCTCACCTTTCCAACACTTAAAGRTACGATACAATGTGCACAGATATACGACTGCGACGACATAAATTGACAAAATAYGAAGCTTGAGCAGTCACTGAAATATTGTTATTTTTGGTATTTGAAAGACTTTTATCTGTCAAAAATAATATCAGTGAATTAATGAATTATTTACATATAMATGTAAAATCTAGATGTAGTTGTGATGAGTTTATAAAATTTCGTTAAGCTCGACTCTTTAGAATACGAATAAAAAGCTCTGAAAAGAATTGGTTATGTACAATGTAAGAAGTAAGAAGTAAGAACGTTTTATACTCTTGCACCTTTTAAGATTTGAATAACTTAAGATGTAAAACGTCAACCAGAGGATCGGAATCTAAGCAATTTTATATAT
>NW_017536970.1:298836-299964 GCF_001853355.1 Bactrocera latifrons | reverse complement strand
CAAGCCGCCTTTCAAAGAACACAATATCAATTTAATATTTATTTTTTGAATTGATAAGTAAATAACTCAATACACAGCCCTTTTTAATTTTTGATTAAATGCTTGTGTGGCTTGTGTTGAACTTATAGGAATACCAAGCATTACTTTCTCTTACAAAARCACCCCACAAGCAACTTCCAATACGAGCTAAGAGATTAAATGCCCACTATCTGAACCGATAACAAAATTCTCTGAATTGGCCTTTGTCAACAGTCAGGCGGTTTTAAGTGACTGTGCAGCATCCGTTCAGATCCTTAACACATACATATGTATGTAACGAACATGTGTCTTTATATTATTACTCACACCAGTAAAGGCACTATTAGAAGTATTTTGATCATTTTACTGGGTCGAGAAGCCAAATAAACACTTTAGTTAAAATCAAGTTTCGATTTTAGATCAAGCCAATAACATTATTTAAGGTCTCTTATCGAAAGACTGTAGTTATTTTCATGGAAATTTAACAAATAAATTAGATTTGCATAAAATTAATTTCGAATTTCGTAATTATTTTAGAGTGTATGCAAAAATTTCAGASTACTTAAATATTATTTCTAATTTTAATTGTACTTTCTTTTAGGAAATCCTCAAAAGTAGATATCTTTTAATGGCAGAAGGTGTGATACGAATTGGTTTTTGCATAATGAAAAATGTTATATACATATTGAAGGAGCTCAAATTTGAATAGAAACACTTTAGGTTATGAGTTCTACTTATCATATAATAGATTCACTTCTATAAATTCCACTCTTTGAATATTTATTTCATTCGTTCATATTTCAACCTTTGTACCCTTTAGCAAGCTTGATTTCTATGCAAATTATTATCGCTCACAGTCAGAAGATATAACAAATTCTCATCCCATTTTCATGCAATAAACTGATCTGAAACTCAATTAAAAATGATAAAGGTACATTTTTTTCACAACGTTTACCATAATACTTTTAAAATACTAATCACCCAGAGACTAGYTGGGAAGAAACATTAATTGAATCTGAAGGAGTATTCTCAAATATCAATTGTTGAATTCTATTATAAAGATAAGAAGATAGCTATTGAAAAAATTTTGGTTGAAACCAAAGAAGATCA
>NW_017536970.1:292218-296480 GCF_001853355.1 Bactrocera latifrons | reverse complement strand
GGTATATATAACCCTATATCTGACTTTTTTAGTTTTAAGACTTACAAACAACCGTTATGTGAACAAAACTATAATACTCTCCTTAGCAACTTTGTTGCGAGAGTATAAACAGCAGCAGTTTGTGATCATTGTCTTATTCCGACATGCTCCAAGTACTATATAAGGACGTGTGAAAAGTGCTATTTTACAAAATACAGTGTCAAAGCTGATACAGGYTCAGACAGTGATGAAGATCGGACAATACTCCAATAACGTTTACACCCAATCAAAAAGACAACGAAGAATTTCACCGATTTGAGAACTTCGTAATTAAAAATTGATTTGATTTTCATATTATTAATTAAAATACCTTTGTTTCTAACAATAAACATACGTTTCATTAAATTATTTGCATTAACAATCAAATATTGTCGTTTCTATAAAAAATATGTTTTTAAAGCCTAAATTTCCATACAAAGTATATAACTGGCACTGAGTGCCCAAGTCAAGAGATTAAGTTGCATAGCTGCGTCACGGTTCTAAGGTTAAGTATGTACATGCAAACTACCAATGAAATTTGTGAAGTTTACGGAGACGATGCTATTTCAGTTCGTATAGGCTGTAAACAAAATGAAATGTGCTCTCTACGCTTATTAATTATTTGATGACAAAATTTTGAATTTTTTTTTGGCCCATAATCTGGCTACGCTTCAACATTATTTAGTGCTTCTGAAAATCTGATTTACCGCAAATAATTTGCTGCTGCTGATTTAAGTTTTTTTAAGACCTTTGTCGCTAGAGTCATCACAATCAACAGTTCGCAGTGTAAACTTTTAAATTAAATAATTTCACTTTACAATTTTGACACCATACTAACAAAATATTGCGTTAAAACGTCAAGTATGTTTAYTTTATAAATTTGTAAGCCTAAATAATTCCAGAGAAACCACAAAGGCTCAACCACTTAATTCAATTGGTGCCATTTRAATTTCTGAAAGACGGAACGGCAATTCAGTAAACAAATAAATTTTGGTTTTCTTCTTGTGCTTTTGTTTCTCTGTGCATGGCAGGCACCTTCTGGTGGTGCAGGAGCTTAAGCCGCAAGGCATATTCGGCTTCGCTCAACTAGTGTGAATGGTGGTGTATGCCGCTGGTCAATGAGCAATTAGTTGGACGATGAACTAGCCCGCATTACGGCGTCGTCAAGGATGCTGGGGCCAGAACCATGYATTGCGGTGAGGTCTAACACCACGGAGGAGAGAGTGGGGGGGTAGGCAACAGAAATGCTATTACTATTGGTAGATTACAACTTAGTAAAGTTTAGAGATATGATCAACATTCCCCGAGACAAATTCYGTTTCCTTGTTGCGCTCTATACTGGGCACAGCAGGCTGCAGAAAAACTTGTTCAACGTGGGCATGGTCTCTTGCGCAAACTGACGRTTTTGCGAAATKGAACCGAAAAATCCAGAAACATAAATGGTTCCTAAATAAAAAAGACCAGAAAGATTAACTGAGAAAATTCTTTACGTTACTATTTATAACATTTTAACCGCAACAAAAAATGTTTAATGTACAATTAGTAATATAGTAAATATAATATATTAACCTAAAGATGTTTTAGTTACGTAAATATTGGTAATATAATCAGACATCTCTAGGAATTTTAGATAGTCAATACAGTATTACTTGACATATGTGTTTTATGGTTACATTAAGTCGGCATGGTGTGAAAGAATTACTATAAAATGAACAAATAATTGATACTGGCTAGTGATTACTCATATGCTGTGTACCATCAGAGTACCCGCTTACATTGTTTTAACTGCAATAGAATAGACTTGAGGAATTACTTTGGCGATGGTCTACCTAATTTGTCTAATATGCAGTAAATCTTCAAAGGATTGAGTAGACCGTGAAACACTTTAATCAGTCAGTGGCTATTTGGGGTCAGCAATTTACTATTTTAACACCATATCTTTTAATTTAAAAGGGTACTAGTCACATGAATTAAACTCTGAGATGCAGCATGCCCTATATATAAAAATATATATAAATATAAAATTTACCACGATATTTCTAACATGCGTGAGGAAAGATTGGAGACTCTGAAAAGTATATACACATGTGAACGTAACAGCCTGAGTCAATTAAGCCATATTAGTCTATCTGTCTGTCTATATATAGATGAACTAGTCTTTGAGTTTTTGAGATATCGTTCTGAAATTCCGCACACGTTCTTCCCGCCCCAGGATGCTTTACTTTAGCATATACAATAGCTGCCATACAAAGTGACCGGTCAAATTCATGATAAAAATAAAATAATTCTACTTAAATATATTTGATATCAAAAATCATGAGGTAGAAGAACTATTGAAACATTTTCCGTTGAACTAAAAGCGGTGGCCGGTTCGTTTCTATATATTGCGTACATCTCAAAGTCAAAGTTAATGACCTTTATTAATGTAAATGCAGATTGAAGCTGGTTTTTGAACACCTTCATCACACATGAACATATACATATATACATAATAATATACATAACTATATCTGTAACCCTGCAGTTGTGACCTTCATGAAATGCGCTCAAGTGCAATTAAGTAACTTTGTGAGAGCATTTGGCTTTGCATAAATTCACGCTCATTGAATTCCTGCTCGAACGCGTTATAAACGCAATATAAATAAATTAATTGAAGCAGTAATGTATGCAATGCAACTCAGCAGTTACTTCAATGTTGCATGCCCGCGTAGACATACATACATATKTGTATATAATGTGCAAGTATTTGTGAGTATTTTCAAAAGATGAACACTTAAGTAWTACAAAAATCAACAAGTAGGAAATGGAAGGGAAAGGAACCGAATACTTTATACTCTCGTCACATTAATTGATATACTAGAYTTTCGATTTTAATTAAATATATATTTTAATTAAAAAAGGGAAGTATTGCATCCATTATTTACAATTACATGTAAGAATATATAGTACACTATTACAAGAAAGACATTCTTTMTGTACTTCCATTAACTTTGCTCACACATTATGTGGTATACGAGTATAGTAAACCGAAAGCTCGAAAAAATTTACCCGATTTTACTTATTTTCCGCACAAAGGTATTTTTTTTTTTCATAAATATATATTAACATTAGAACTGACCGGTATGTTAGATAAAAAAGAAGCCATATAATAATAGATTTTGGCTCGCAAAATCTAATTTCTTTTGTTTATTGTYGGGAATTTGGGTTAATTGTTGTTGGTAGCGTTGAGGATGTAGTGGCTGAATGTGTAACTATTTGGGCAAAGTTTTGCTTTAACAACTTCAASGATTAGAATTTAAGTGTGATCTGTCCAATCCACAAAAAGGAGGACCACACAGTCTGTTCCAATTACCGTGGGATATAAGATCTTATTAAGCGTATTGGGTGAAAGCATGATGCTGGCAACTAGCAACCAGTTCGTAGTTGGCGAAGWAGGCAACAGCGAAGAACAAGCGCAACGGRTAGTCTATTTTTCTGTACAATCAAATACAAGTATGAATTCACTTTAACTCTAAAAATTATTTTCTATCTTTTACATTTCATCTATATAAATAAAAATGAATTGTTGTTCGTTAGTCTGATTAAAGCTCGAGAACGGCTGGGCCGATTGAGCTGATTTTGATTTTAAAATATAGTCCACGGTAGGTCTAAATGGTGAGCAAATAAGGAAAAATTGCGAGTAAGATAGAGTAAGACGRCAATTCCATTTTCCCATATAAAAGTTGACGACTTACATTTTGACATTTTGACATTTTTGACATTTGACGGTATTTGTACTCTCAGTTCCACTCGAATTGAAGAACGCATTAAAACAAGACTTTTGAATCGACAACATAATACTAACTTTGCTCATAACATCGTSTATTTAAATTTCAAAATATAAAAATAATTAATGTGTTGACATGTTTGATGGGTGACAATCTTACAGTGTTACCAACGCTCAAAAATGTTTTTATTATAATATCGGGGCATCTCGAGAGGATATAATTTATAGAATACTAGCTGCATTGCCGTGCCCATTGCCTGTGGAGACTCCACATTGCTCATTGCTTATTAGATATAGAATACTACATAGTTTGTCATATATTGTAAGCTAGAAGCTGTCACTTCAGCAGTTTAACAGCGAAGTTTTCATTTCTATGGAAGYTTCGAAGAGGCAACATATCCCATTTCCACATATGCCGACGGCATTTTCATTTCGGTAATATGAAAATTAGAAGAGCGAGTTAAGACGGTTGTGTTAT
>NW_017536970.1:290637-292158 GCF_001853355.1 Bactrocera latifrons | reverse complement strand
TTAATATATAGAAATATTATGTAAATTGGGTGGGAAGTCTTAAATTTAATAAACTTATACAAGTATAAATCGGAATATCATTTTAAATTTATTAGTTTAATTGGTATATAAAAGTTATGCCACAATTATTATATAGTAGTCCAAAAATATGAATTCTTATTTTTCCCAGAAATACATTTGTAAACAAATACATTTGTAAACTGAAGGATAGTATGTTCCACACAAAAGATTTAAGGAATATGTCCTACATCAGCTACCTACCCTACGGCATTTCGCATATATAAAAATGAATCGCAAAATGTGTTACTAAGCGCATAACTCAACAACGCCTGGACCAATTTGGCCAATTCTTTTTTGTAAATGTTCGTTTAGGTTCAAGGATGGTTTTTACGGCAAGAAAAATTCAAATAATTTCCGGAAAACCCTTAAAAACAGTTTGTTTGTTTATAACGCTAAGAGAACGGCTSCACCAATCTTGATGAAATTTCAGAGGTGGTTCGTTGCGGGTCGAGGAAGGTTTAGAAATAAAAAAAATTCATACTTTTCATGAGGAAAAGTCGGAAAATTAAGTAATTCGAAAAAGTAAATTTTTTCCATACAATTTTTTTTTAATTTTTGTTTGTTTTGTTTTTCAATATTTTGAATTGTGAATTATTTGACCGTTCAATTTCGGTCGTTTGGTTTTTTATCCCGCTATTCAAAAGAAAAATTATTGAAAATAATTCAGTGAAAACTTTATGTGTGTTGCACACAAAGAGATCAATTACAGATTGAAATTTGTTACGAAGAAGGATGCGGTGACATACGTGCGGAATTGTGGATCGCGGTCACTCAGCAAGCGATCGCCACGATGTCACAGCACAACTTTTCAAACAACAGTTACCATGCTTGATGGATTTATGTGGTGCTGTTAGTTGCTAGATGTACTCTKTTGCGTGGCAAAAGAGAGATTTGCCACACGCACACATTCTTCTTTGGATGGTGGTTAAACCAAAGTGGCGAAAACCAATATGGTTCATGGACCTTGCGGACACTACAATCCCACTTCGGTTTGTATGTCTGAAAATAAGTGTACGAAACACTATCCACGTACTTTTCTTTCGAAAACACAAATTAGAATTGATGGATAACCACTGTATCGGTGGATCATGGATCATACTATATTCACCATTATTGTCTAATTCATATTCGAAACTCATGTCAATRTTGAGTATTGCAATTTGGTGTAATCGATAAAATWAGTTTGTAATACGTCACCAAAGGAACCAACATGGCGGTTGTTGCTTTGTAGGACATTTACTTTTGCAGTTCAAGAACATTTTCCAACTGTTGTGCGTCTCGCTGTTAATTTGGAGAATGCCTAATGAGTGTATTTCAACTTCGAGAATACAGTACAGAAATGGACACAATGGCACCGCCAGCAACAAAATTAACATTTAAGAGTTGTTTCTCAAATTTCGTCAGTGATCCGCTTGCGAGAATATTGTTCTATTCGGAAATACCTTGATATTATACATGGAA
>NW_017536970.1:285780-289552 GCF_001853355.1 Bactrocera latifrons | reverse complement strand
ATTAAATTAAGTTTAAAATCTCACCATTCCAACACATTATGGTATGACACAATGTGGTTGGTAGCACTGGAGATATACGACTGCAACGACAACTGTTGACAAAATACGAAAAGACTTTTTCTCACTACCCATTATTTTCTGTTCCAAAAAACAATGACCTTCAAAAGGTTTCACCTTTATSCCCTTTCATTGTGAAAGCTAAGACTATTGGAAGGGATAAAAATTTCCTTCGAGTATATTTACAAAACAGATAAAAATAGAATAGAATATATAAAATACCATTTCCTTTCTTCCTGACAATTTTGATTATGAAAAAAAAGGTCTGAATAAACTTACAGTCAATCCATACATTGAAAAAATGGCAAAAGCATAAGTATAATAAGTGTAAAAGAGAAAAATATGAAATATGTGTAGACTTTTCCACAAACAAAGACAAAGGTAGGAATAGAAAGTTAACAATAAAAGGTAATGGCAAAATTTRAATCACATTTCTGSCTAGGTCATGTTCTCCGAATGGATGAACACTCCACATCTGAAAGTACTTGATGCCGGGCAAAGCAGAGGAAGACCTACACTCCGTTGGAAGGGCCAGCTGCAGGAGGACCTGGCTTCGCTWGGAATCTCTAATWGGCGGCAAACTGCAAAAAGGAAGAACAGCTATAACCGCGTAAGCGGTGACTATGCCAAGAAAGAGATATATTACATATATTACATAAAAATTATTGTTGTGTGTGTATGTGTTTAATCAAGTMTCATACACTTAAGTGATTTTATTGTTTTTTGTTCCCCTTTATGGTACGCAGTTGGTATTTTCGCGAAAGAAAACGCCACGTAGCTGACGTACAAATTGGCAGAGCTTTGCATTGCGTAGTTGTAACATTTTAYTACTTTATTAAATTTTCCTTAATACATAAATACATTTTTTGGAAAATTTTATCTATCCATTTTGTTTTTTTACACATTCATTGTTGTATTTATATAAAATAAATATTTGATTATGGAAACCTTCGTCTGTACATCACAGTTCGTCGCTAGTGTTCCTCCAACTTTTCAACGAGTTCGTTCATTCCCGTTGTGAATGTTAATTTATGTGCTGCTGGATTTAGCCACTGCTTCTTTCTCCAAAGATTCTATGGCTGCAATGTTTTCGAGTATTTTGTTTATTAAAATTCTTTCGTGCAATGCTTTCATAAATTTCAGAGATTTATTTTGTTTTTCAGCTAAAGTTTTTAATTTTCTCATAAGTGTTTTTATGTTGCTAGACATTTTTGTGTAAGGTGCRAAAAACCAATTTTGTAACTCGTCGGTGCGTTGCTAAAGTCTTTCTGTCGAAATTTTTACTAACGCGCCGAATTTATACTACATCCTGCAGGTGCTGAATGTTTTCGGGACTTTCGTATTCTTTTGTGTTTACATACATATCCATGTTACAAGCTCAAATAATATACAAATTTTTACGAAAACCATTAACAATGTCATAAAAGTTTATCTACCTGGAAGAAGGTACTTTTTTGGAGCCATGCACAAAAACATTTTTGTAAAGCCAATTCATTATGCGACATTAACTTCAACTATAATATAAATTTCGGAAATTTCTGGAAAATCATACGACRTGTAATATAAAGCTTAATTTTTGTTCCATATACTTATATTTTGCTGAATAGCCAGAAGTTACATAAAGGTTAATCAGGCACGATATTAGTTGAAAATATGGCGAAATGATAATGAATAACCAATGCGGTATGAGATGGTGCATTATCGCACTTCTGTGTTCAATAAATTCAGACATGTAAAAATCRAAGAATTCACTTTTAGAGCCTCAGAAAGCGATGCGTATGTCAAATGCTAATGAATTTTTTGACGTGACATTTAGCATAGATGTCACTAACATACTAACAATTTGTAAAAAACAATTGCCGATTCTAAAAACATGCGAAGTATAAATGAAATATTCACCTTTCAATTTGATCACAATAGCTGTATTTCTCTAATATATAATAAGTAAAAAATATGAGCTAAATGGACATCAGTGTGTATACGTGAACTAACTATATTACATGATAATACATGATTGGAAAATGCCGACATGAAACACAAACAAATTTAAATATAATCTAGTAAACCGTGGTTTCGACAGCCTCTACTAATCTAAGCAATAATTCAAGAAGTTTTGACAGTCTTCTTTAAGATATTTTCACAATGTTTATGGCCCGATGCAGTGCTTAAAGTGGGTTTTGTCCAATTTTCCTGATAACATTTAAAAATAAATATAGGAATACTAAACAAATGCAACCATAAGATATGTCCCATAATTCCATTACAAAGCTTTTAAAAGATTTCAAATAAATCCATAACGCGGAATAGAAAATAAGCCATATTTTCCAACAATCAACTGTCCACATCGAAACAGAAGAAGTCAAGAGCTAATAATTATAAATTTGCTAAATAAAACAATGAATTTAATGCAAAATAAGTAAGGAAGAGCTAAGTTCGGRTGAAACCRAACGATTTATACTCACGCAACTTACAAGAATCAAAGTCGGGGAAATRTTTTAAAGTGCAAATCTTCAACCAGACCAACGATTTTATCTATTTTTGTTAAATACTATATGCCATTAACATGCCAATAAAATGTTCACAAGGATGTTATATGGGACCTACGTCAATTTTTCCCCCAATTTTATCCATTTTAGACGCAAACTTTCACTACTATATGTATAGGCTTGAGTGGTTCATTAAGTATTAAGTAAGCCGACCAAGTTTTTTGTACACATATTTTAATCACAAATGAAATCAAGACACAGCAGAAATTTCTGAACTGGAAATATTATACTCGGCTATACGTTCAACTTATAAGGGCGGACCAAACAATACCAGTGAACGTACGAGTAAATGCACTTATGTAGTTAATATATGTTAGTAAGCAAGCAATAGAGTTAAGTATAAAATACGTTGTTCTTTTTTTCCCCCACTTTATGATTTTTGCTTTAATTTTACTTAGTATTGCATTAAATTGTCTAATACTTTCGAAGCGATTCTCATACAACGAACTAAGTATATAGCAATAATATACTATTATATATAGAAGCTATTTTGATATTTGTTTTTATTTTAAATATTMATGCAAACAATTTGAAAATAAAAGAACTCATAAAAATATGGTGATAAAAACTATCAGGCAATAAGTGGTGCATTGTGATTTTGAAGAAAGTGGGGGAATGGTAATTTTGCACTAGACGCTGACAATTATTTATGGTACACAAAGAAAAGAGACAATGAACGAGAAAACAGCTACACTCGTAAGCTGCAGACTTAGATGTGCAGTATCCAAGTGAATGACATGGATATAAATATTGAAACCATTTAAAGCATTATCGACATAAGCTCARTGGGGCAAAATTGTTTTTGTCTTTCTGATTGTATGATTGAGACCAATTTATTCCATTTGCTAAAACAAAAAATGCACTCTACTCTTGAATGGAATGTTTATAAAATATATTTTTGATATTCAGTGGCGCTCTAACAACTGAGATATCAGCGCATTACGTTCTTCATAGTGAACCTCAAGYGATGTTTCGAATTCTTTGTATATCTATTTAGATTTAAAGGGAGAGATTAAGTATTCTAGTCTTATRTTTTTATATTTTGTCGGAGTTGGAATTAAAGCCACACAAAATATATACCTTATTAGGGTTACGCACTCGTTTTATAGCTACTTATTCTACCTTAGCGTATACAAAATATATACATAAGTTATATCTCAATTAATCGC
>NW_017536970.1:282222-283549 GCF_001853355.1 Bactrocera latifrons | reverse complement strand
GTTATATTGGCAATTATTACTTTTAGTTTGCTTCAAATTATAAACCGTTCATATTTTGTTGACGTTGGTTGATACTTATTAAATTATTAAAGAATACTCAAATTTCCTGAGCGATATTAATCGTTAGATTATTTGAAACAAATTATAAACACATTACAAGTATAAACATATTATAAACAGAAATCATACTTCGAATTATCTTGCATAATTCCTGCTAATTTTATACATAGAATAGACTTTCCATCAACTTCGTCCTATAAGACAGTTCTTGAGCCAGTCATTATGCACAAAAACCATTTAATTTCCTCATTCATTCTTTTCAAGTTGTAAAAGGGTCATTACTTGGTCAAAAGAAAACAATCAAATTATTATATTATATCACGTAACCGCAAGTCTTTTGGATTCACTTCTTCATTAGTATAAAAAATCCACAACTTTAGTATGCCTGAAGCCAGTAGCAAGCAAGCTACACAACTGCTTATTTGTTTACGACATCAAGTTTTTAACTTCTGTTTTGTTTACAAGAATTTTTAGTACACAATGTTTATAACTTTGAGGCTATACATATTTACAAATGTTGCCAAGGGCTGGCTTTTATTTTTCGCAAAGAGAATGMAGATAATTAAAGGGGTTGTTTACGCTAGAGAAAATATGAAAATATACTTGTAGATTTGTAAAAGTTAAAATGACAACATACATATAGGTAATGAGAAGTAGGCGTTATTGTCTTACGGCTTTACTATTTTCTCAAGCCTTGGAAAGATATTATTTTGAGAAGAGCTTCTAAATTGGTATAATAAACTAAGTTAAATTTTTTAAAAGTAAAATTTTATAAATAAAGTGGTAAAAACCTGCATTTTTAAGGGCGTCTTTGTATTTCGTGAATATGTAGATGTCGTTGCTGTTGTATATCTCCAGTACTACCAATCACATTACATGATACCATACAGCGTTGGAAAGGTGAGGTTTTAAGCTTCATTTCACCACAAAAACAAAAAATCGGGGAAGTTAAAAAAGAATTACAATTGCAAACTGAAACTTTAGTATAAAAAAGGAAAAATGCCTCGCAAACCATCAATGAAATTTGTGAAGTTTATGGAGACAATGCTGTATCAGTTCGTGTAGCACAAAAATGGTTCGCGTGCTTATGTTCTGGAAATTTCGGAATTTCGATTTACACTGATGGAATAATTTCTCTAGCGGAAAAATGGCAAAAAGTTGTCGAACAAAACGATATTAATTTATTATTATAAATAAAAAATAAGTTTAAATTTAATTAGAAATACGAAAAGACGTTTTTGACTACCCAATATTAAACTTACCATAT
>NW_017536970.1:273193-281262 GCF_001853355.1 Bactrocera latifrons | reverse complement strand
GTAACTATGTATTCAGTTTGTATGGAAGCTATATACTATAGTAATCCGTTCTGAACAATTTTTTTGGAGATTATATTGTTACCTATAGCGGTAATCCATGTCAAATTTCGTGACGATACGACGTCAAATGCGAAACTTTTCCGCACAACTTTCAGGCACAAACTTAGGTAACGTTTTAAAAATCAGCGTATATTTTAAATGGCTCAGTAATCAGTCGTTGAAGAAAAGGATGATGTCATAACCTTTCCAGCCGCCTTTTTCGTCTTTCTACGCCTGAGAACCGGTTCATCATGTGCAGTCCACTAGAATGACTGTCGATTGGACCCCAGTGTAGAATGATGGAGCTATGTTTCTAAGTAACTGGATACTGAATGCCTTAGATTGAATTATTTGATTTCGATGGAAATAATGCGTTCGCTTGGCACCAGCAATTATAATGTCATGTTCCAAGGAATTAATTTGGCGTTCTAATTAAACGTTCGCGACGCGCAATTTGTAACGAGATCAAATGGAAAKTAACTAATAAATAGGTATGTGTTTATGTTTTGACAAATAATATAAGCTTCGTTAAGGTATTCTCCGAAAAATTGTCATATTTCACTCTGAGACATTAGAAGGCATGTTTGACAAATGTTCTTGTTACCAAATAGGAAATCGAACAGAAAGTAGGAACATTTAAATACATAAGAAATGGACGCTTTACACTTCATACTTCATAACACTTCTCGAAGGTCGTCGAAATAATTTATGTACGAACTTGTTTACACTTTACTAGCTATAGAAATTTATTAATTTTGGTGGTTGCAACTTAAATTGGGAAGGATAGAGGATTTTTAAGYTCTGACCACTCTGCACAGAAATAATGTAATTTCCGACACATTGTTTGAACTTGTGAAAGGCACATTATTTTACCAAACGAAGGCAATCAATTTATCATAGCTGAAAACCTCATGTTATTTGCATTTACCATACATTCAACATCAGACTCAAATAATATTCCTCAACTTTTCTATTCCCAAAGTTAACAAACCCACACACAACGGATTTAATACATCAATATATTAATTAGACTTTTTCTCCAACTATATAGTATATATTTTGAAATCGAAAAACGAAGTTGCCTGATTAAAATAACTCTTYCTTTTTCTAAAATTTTAAATTTTTATTAAATAGCGAACTAACTCAAAAAATGGGAAGCATCTTCAGTTACAAATTCTCTCTCAAAAATGTGTTCAGGGGTTCCAAAGTTTAGTTGCTTACGCATACATACTATTTATATAGGTCCTTTGCGTGAAGTAAAATTCTCTTATATGCAAAATCGATATAAAGCAATGAAATACCGTTGCGTCCCACTCGTGGTGTACAGAGTGTGGCCATACCAAAGGCTGAACCAAAATTAAAGCAACATTGATGTTAAATAAAAAAGAGCTTTTGGTCTTTTAATTAAATTTTTTATGTAATCATAAATTTAGAATAACAAAACGGGCAAATGCCCCCTACGGCCATATAAATACGCTCTCGTTTGTCGAAGTTTTTCATGACTATTCTGCTTAAATGTGGCTGATTTCCTTTAAAGCGCTCGCTCGTGGTTGAAATATAATTGTGTTTTAAATACCACAATAAAGAGAAATCTAATTATGTTAAATCGCACGATCTAGGGACCTAATTCGGATCACCGAAACCATGAATACAATACCTCATTCAGTAATTGAAGTATTTCACGGGTTGTATGATCTTGTCTTGTCTTGTCGAAACCACATATTGGTCACATCAACATCATYCAATTTCAACAAAAAGAAAATTATYATGGCGCGATATCTAGCACCAGTAATAGATAGAGTTTGCTCAATCTCATTTTCGAACAGGAAAAAACATTAACTTCTTCTGCACCGAAGCTAATATACGTTATATGCTATAGTAATCTGATCTGAACAATATTTTCGGAGATTATATTATTACCTTAAGCAGGAATCCATGTCAAATTTGGTGAAGATACCACGTCAAGTGCGAAAGTTTTCCATACAAGCCCTTGATTCCGATCGTTCGACTTGTATGGCAGCTATAGTGAGCCGATCTAAACAATTTCTTCCGATATGACATTATTTCTATGAACAATAACTCATACCAAATTCCGTGAAGATATATCATCAAATGAGAAAGTTTCCTATGCAACCTTTTAATTCCGATCATTTAGTTTGTATGTTAACCGATCTGAACAATTTCTGCGGAGATTACATTCTTGCCTTAGAAAATAATCCATACCAAATTTGCTGAATATAACTTGTCAAATGCAAAAGTTTTCCATACCAGTACTAGATTCCGATCATTCAGTTTGTATAGCAGCCATATGCTATAGTAATAAGATTTAAACAATTTCTTCGTATATTCCATTATTATCTTAGAAAATAACCTGTGCCAACTTTTATGGAAATACATTGTGAAATGTGAAATTTTTCCATACAAGAACTTAATTCCAATCGTTTAGTTTGTGTGGCAGCAATATGTTATAGTGGTCCGTTATCGTCAGTTCCGACAAATGAGCAGCTTCTTGAAGAGAAAATGACGTTTGCAAAATTTCAAAATGATATCTTAAAAACTGATGGGCCAGTTCGTATATATACAGACAGACAGACATGGCTCAATCGACTCAGCTCAACATACTGATCATGTATATATGGGTGTTGAAATGGTCCACCGTGAATCGCTCGCAGAATTTTTTTAGACACAGAAAATGGAAGAAAACTATTGATATTTTACTATGCAAAAAAAATTCAGCTCATTATAATTTTAAAATAAAAAGAATTGTATGCAAAACTTATGATTCTTTTATTCACTTTAAAAGCTAAAGATCAAACTGCACATAATACAAATAGCGCTCTACAAAAATTAATTTTTTTCTTAACTTTTGAAATTTGTCACGTGAGTAATGGTAAGTACGAAAAATTTAATGCTCTTAATTAAAGCCCATTTGATAAATATTATTTTACTTTTACAATACATATTACACCTAGATGTCACGTAATGCTAAAAATAAGGGAGGGAGAGGCTTAAGCAAGATGAAAATAAGCTTAAGGAACATAAAGAAAAACAAGCTGAAATAATGCGTGAATATCGGAAGAGAAAGGCATGTGAGGCCAAAAATAATTCAAAAATATTGAAAGAAAAAAGAAATAGAGATCGCGTTCGACAACAAAAGTGTAGAGCAATGAAAAAAAATTCAAATAGCCAATTCAAAAGTGGTTACAAGTGTAAACAAACACTAGCCAAAGCTTAAAAGAAGGTAGAGAGGGCGGTACCAATGAACGCAATAAAGAGAGATGAAGTGCTACAAGCTTTATATAAAAAGTATCCCAAGCTCTCGAATAATGAAACTGAGACACCAGTATCTTCAAATGATAATATGCCGGAAAACATTAAAGCAGTCCACGAGTTTTATATCCGAGATGACATAAGTGTTCAAGGTGCCGGCCGGAAGGACACTTTAATCTGCAATAAGCTAGTAGTTGCAAAGCGTTTTATGATTGTATCTGTATCAGAAGCTTATCAACTGTACAGAAGCGAGGTCACTTCAGAATATATTGGTAAATCCCAATTTTTTCACCATCGACCCAAAAACGTTAAATTAATGGAGAAACTTCCGCATAATATGTGTGTATGTAAATATCATGCGAACTTCGCATTTCTGTTAGAGGGATGTCATAAAGCTATGCCTCAGTTTCCATCTCATTTTGAATCTTTTCTGAAATTAACATGCTGCAATTTATTGAACGAAAAATGCATGATTAGTGACTGTGATAAATGTATACGGGATCTAAAACATGATTGGGTGCCTATATATTTTCTATCCAAAATGGAAGAATATGTTAATTGGAGCTATTGGAGGAAAGTTAATGGTCGCTTAACATTAAGCTATACCATAGCGCCATTATCGGATTTGTTACATGAACTGGAAATTCATCTGCCAGTTTTTAAACTTCATTATTTTATAAAGCGCGCTCAGCAAAGATATTTTAAGGACAAAAAGAATAATTTACGTGATGATGAATTAATTTTGCAATCGATTTTGCAGAAAACTATCGATTGATCAATCAGAATGAGGTCCAAGAAGCTCACTTTAGCTACCAACAAGTTACTATTTTCACTTGCGTTGCATGGATGCGAGATCAAACTGAATCTTTCGCTGTCATTAGTGACAAACTTACCCACAACAAATTTGACGCCTATTGTTTCCTTACAAAAATTGTGCACAAAATTCAAAGTCAATTCGAAGAAATTTCTACGGTTTTTATATTCTCTGATGGCAGCACCAGTCAGTTCAAAAATAAGTATATTCTCACAGCATTCCTTCGTTTGTTAGCGAATTTGGCTTAAAGCATTTAGAGTGGAACTTCTTTGCGACTTCGCATGGCAAAGGCGCAGTCGATGGAATCGGCGCGGTGGTGAAGCTTAAAGTTTGGCAAGCGGTTAAGGCAAATAATATTATTTTATCRGTTGCCTTTGAATTTTATAAATGTGCTGGCAAAATCATCGAAGGAGTTCGTCTGTTACATATCTCATMAAAAAAAAATTGAAGACTTTTCTCCACCATTAATTGAAAAATTGGAAATTGTCCGCGGCATTCCAGAAATACAAAAAACGCATTGCTTTTCCTACCAAGATAACGAATATATAAATGTTGCTCGAACAGGATAATCACTTAAGGAAAAAATGGAGTTAGAATAATTTTATAGTATTCTTATTTTGATTTTTTATTTTTCATTTCTGAATAAAAGTTTAAGTTTTTGTCAAAATTTCTGAAAATATATACAAAATTACTAAAATATGTATGAAGGTAAAAAGTGTCAAGTGTCATAAATTTTTTTGTCTTAGCCAAACCATGCTCAGTTGTTTTAGAAGCAAGCATGAATTATGAAGCTCCATTATTAACCTTTAAAAAAAAATTTTGTGGATGCAATAGTTTATCGGAAATCACATGTTGGTTCTCAGAGCCCCAAAAGCTGCAAATTTTAGTGATTAACAAACCCATCAAAGTGAATATGTGCTTCATCGCATGGGATGATTTGGCACGAATAATTAGCACCAATTTGTTGATGCTGAATAATTCATTCAACAAACGCTTCAGTTGTTCTGTTAATTGAAATTTGTAAGGGAGGAAACACAGAATTGAGGTTCCTGGTTTGTTACCGGCATGACTTGTTATCATTTAAATGACTTGCTTTTGAACGACCAGTGTATTTGGCGTTCCCCGGAATTTTTCAAKTAATCTCTTCATAGTTGATGAGGTTAAAACAGTATTCCGACTTGACTGTGAGTCTAGCACCTTGTCATGTGCAGTTTTTCGACATTTGAAGAGGTCGTCGCAACACACTTCTATATAAAACTTAGTTGTATATATACYTACATATTAAAAAGCAATGCATTTAATGCCAGTAGGATTGTTGCAGATTTTAGACGTACTCTAAAGCGTAAATTCGCTTACGAATTTTGCTCTGAAAATTTTCTCAGACAAAAGTAAAACCAAATGACAGACAAATGGTACTGTTAACCCCTGTTATTGTAAAAGTTAGTGTAATAGGATGGAAATACATTTTTGTCTAGAAGATTAACAACGCAGACACAAATAAAGAACAAGAAAGTAATGTAATGTACCATCGCYGCCTGAATTTTGCACAGACTTTGTCGTTAATAAAAAAAAGGCTTTCAAAAACTCGTATTTTTCGGACAAATTACAAAGTCATTATGATAATTTTTGTTTTGTCTGCATTTTTTTTTCTTTTTTTTTCTGTTTAAATTGGAAATCAAACCAGTGAAGTGGATTTTTCCCTCAAATATTCATTTGAGGTAAGCCCGTGTCAGTTTTCTTATGTTATGCTTATAAATGTGCATCCTTAACAACAGAAATTGAAAAGACAGAAGTAAAGAATTAGCAAAGAAAGTSAGAGACAAAAAATAAAATGGGATTTCTTTCTAACCATTGACGCATATTAAAGATACATGATACATATAGTGTAGGATAGGTCTAGGCTTCATTTAAAAAGAAAATAGTTAAATCCGGGAAGTTGAAAAAAGTTACAGTTGTTCAAAAATTAGTGAAAATAATGAAGAAATTCGCTATATTTTGAAATTTAAAAAAAAAAATGCAACGCAAGCTACCAATGAAATTTATTATTTACACTGACGAAAGTTTTACGCTGATAGAATAATGGCAAAAATGTTCGACCAAAATGGTATATATTTGTTAGTACAAATATAAAAAAAAATAAGTTGAAGTTTAATTTCAAATACGAAGAGAATTTTTCGGCTACCCATACATATACACAACCTTATATCTATCTCGCTTAGTTTTCTCGTATCAACTCACAAAATACATGCAAATTCAGGTATAAAATCTTAGGCACCAAAGTGAGTGTAGTGTTATGAAAGCCTAAAGCTAGCTTTATTTTAATTTAAAGTTATAAAATTTATGAAATGTAGGGGGTAGTTTAATTCTTAATGTGTTTGTATATGATAAATAATCGTTGTTTTAATAGTAGTGGCGTACGCAGTACTGGTATTGTGGTATCTTAAACAACTTAACTTCATCGATCTCAATTCCTATTGACTGATCGTGAGTCACTCTATCATTTTGCATTTACCCGTAGTAGCCATTTCAACTTGTTAATCTTTTATGTTTCGTATTTTTCTTAAATAGAAAATGTATTCAATATTTGACTATAAAATGTAATATTATATATCAACAATTTAGGAAGTGAGCAAATCGTATGATCTAATGCAAAGAACTTCTGCAAAATCTATTGATCGGTACAGAAAAGATAAAAATTTGTAAATAAGAGAAGCACTTTCTTTTATACTTATCACAAATGCTTACAGCCTTCCAGCTTCGAAMACTCTATTATTACCTGCATGTAATTTATGAATGAAATGAATGTACATCAGCTTTCATCGGCTTAGCTATCAGCTAATATAATTGAGTACTTACTAGTCCACTTAAGAGTATATGTATAGGCGCACATAAATACGAACTACATATACTATATATGTAGAGAGGAAATCGAATTAAATACGTGTTTTATCTGATTAACTTCACTTTTATCTGCTCAAAAAATAGTGAATTATTTTCGACGTAAAGCAGAATAAATAATAATTCATTATGATGTCAAGTATATGTACATAATGGTGGTTTGTACAAAGTGAATATTAATAATTATGCACCATACCTCACTGACCATTAATTACTTTGTGTTAATCCGYGTGCGCTATTTGTATGGAATAAATACCAAATATAATATMATGAAGTGTGATGRCATAAAGAAATTTAATAAAAATTAATAACATTTTCGATATGAAAAAATAATATACTATATAAGAAATTGCTGGTTTAAGCAACGAAGTTACCCTCTTCACGCGTGTAATAACAAACAAGGGAAAAAATGCATGAATGTAATTAAGAACTGTCAGAATCTATCATCACACATTTCCTGACATTTTTAACATGAATATCTTAAATTTTTGCACGCCTGATTATTACATGTGTCTATTTAATTTTAATACGTGACATATAAAAACACACAATAAGTGCATGTTAGATAATAAAAAATGTTGAGAAAATGTTTTACTTGCTGAAATATATTACCAACACGACATTGAATTTATGATGACGTGCCTATTGTGAAGAAGTGTGTCTAAACAGAATTCCCAATAAGTCTAAATAAATTAATACGCACTCCAAATGCGTTCAGTAATTGGTAGGTTTGTGTCACTCATCTGTATATATTTGTGCCCTGCACAAATAGGCCAAATGCGGATGAGAGCTGCTACCTGATGTGTGGCGCCTTAAATACGAGCTCAGCCGGCCGCAATCATTATTTACAGTCATGATAAATGCACTGAAACATTTCATGGATCACTTATTCGATGGATCACTTATTCACACGTAATAACAGCACATATATAAACAATTTCTATCTGTCGTTACTCAGTAACATCAGAATGTCTAATTAAATTGTAGATCATTATAAACTAATGACATGAATTACGTTATATATTATATGTTATATGTTATGTTATAT
>NW_017536970.1:270674-272078 GCF_001853355.1 Bactrocera latifrons | reverse complement strand
ACACAACACCCTAAGATTTTCTAGAGTTGAGTATATGTATGCAAACAAAGCAAAGGTTTATTACTGAGGTATGTATAACTTGAAACTAGTAACTTAATTAATAGTAAAGTCGAATGTCAAGAATCGATTCTTAATCGACTTCGACTACTGAAGATCGATTCCGAAAAATCGATTATTTTACGAGAAAACTTGATTCTCGAGTAGAATCGGAATCGAGTTTACCATCCCTATAGTAGACTTTATTAAGTGCTTTGAGCATCATGAAATACCATGTGAAGTACTTGTTTGTTGGAGAAGGTTACACTTGACATTTTAACAGTCTGCGCGAGTAACTTGGTTAATTAATTTAGCCACAATATTAATYTATATAATAATGCCTCTAATTTCAGACTTTCCATGAAGAAATATGTTGTTTACAAGGAAGTCTAAGTGTATTCAGGACTTCAAACTTAGAATATTTTATTAGAGAACTTTGTACTTTATACCTGTCGTGTTAATATTGAAACTTACGAAAGAATGTGATAAAGTTTAGTGACAAAAGAAAAGTTAATCATCATATTTGGGAARTTGATATAAATTGCGGAACTATTAAATTACTCATTTTATCTGAACTACTCAGTAAGCTCCTTCAGTGAAACTGTAAGTTTTGCTCTATGATACTTCATGTATATTTGTATGGATATGTCTACAACGGCATGTGAACGTAAAAGTGTGCGGAAACGACAAATCAAATGGCGATAAACCAGACATGACAAGCTGCTGTTTCCATAAGTCAYCATATTGTTGAAAATATTTTCACTCTCAGCAATTTTCCTGAAACGCTGTTATTCCTTTACTCCATMTTTCTCCGGAATGCGTTAACTGAAAACAACGACAGACAGATAACAAAAGGTCGTAAAGTTTGAAGTCAGGTGCAGAAACGTAAGTCATCAAAACGGTTCGTACACGGAGTGTTGAAAATATTAACTTAAGTTGAACTTATGGGTGATACAATAACASTTTTATGAGAAAGCAGAATAAATGTGGAAAACCTAATGTACCAGAAAACTGGTGAAATAGTAATTAATAAATATAAAACAAGTAAGAAARGGTTAGGTTYTGGTGCATCTGAACATTTTAATATTTTGCAACTTGCAAGAATCAAAGCCAGGGACATATTTTMAGGTGTAAAAATATCATATAGAGTAAAGTCAGCCGGATGTTCGAAAATCCTGATAGTAGTTATATATAGCCTGGGCCAAGTTTTTGCTAAAATTTATCTATTTTAGGTACAAARATACACTGTTATGAGTAAAACACGCTAGCTCATTTTTATTAAGGTAACCCACATATTGCATCCATCCTTGCACTCCTGTCCTCTGAGAGCACTCTTCAACAACTCGGTATAAGTTAACTGTGGGACGG
>NW_017536970.1:268511-269898 GCF_001853355.1 Bactrocera latifrons | reverse complement strand
ATGGAACGATGAGCTGTACGAAATATATGACGACATTAACATAGTTCAGCGAATTAAAAGACAGCGGCTATGCTGTCTAGGTCATGTTGTCCGAATGGACGAAAACACTGAAGCTCTGAAAGTATTCGACATTGTACCCGCCGGGGGAAGCAGAGAAAGAGGAAGACCTCCACTCTGTTGGAAGGACCAAGTGGAGAAGGACCTGGCTACGCTTGGAATATCCAGTTGGCGCCACGTAGCGAAAAGAAGAAACGACTGGCGCGCTGTTGTTGACGAACTCACATATTGGGCGATATACTATATGTCGTACAAAGTCACGGGGATAGGGAAGTATTGTGCCGATTCAACCTATTTTTSACATACAGACATATCATTGTCAGAGAAGTACTATCTCTGAATTTCAATTACATATCTGAGACATTTACCGATATTTTCGAACCAAAGGCAAACATAGGTACTCGGGCCCAAATATTCGGTACCTATATATGTGAAGTAAGCGTAGTTATTTTCCGATTCCGCTCATTTTCACAACGTGACAATAAATATATTTTTTTTTTCGAGAGKGTAATTTTCCATCCACAACCCTTTTAACATAAAAATCTCTGTACAGCAATGACATAAACAATCCTACAAGAAATCCAGCTAACTGATTAAAGTGTTTCACAGTCTGATGCATTACGCGGCCATTCGTTTGTCATATGACGGTTGACTGCGCATTAGMCAAATTAGATATAAAACAACTCAATTACTTTTACATGTATATCTGCTAGCCGTTAAATTGAGATTTATTATGTTTTATTGTAGTATAAGCACGCGGTTACACGCTGCGTATGAGTGACTACTGACATATGAATAATTGCTAATACTTGTATGCTTATTTACCAATTGTGGCAGAGTTAATACATATAATGTTATAACTTTTGTTAATACGTCACATGCAAATATAAAATTATTTATAATAAGCTTGTGTTTTTATAAAGAAAGACATTTTACATATATGAGCATAACATAAGGAGCTAATAAATCTGGCAATGTAAATGTAAATGTAACTCAGTAATTTAAATGACATTTTTTTATTATAAGCTTTGCATGCTATGAATTAATTTTTCACGTTTCATTTGTAGAAATAACGATAGTGATGATGATGGTGTTGGTGAAGGTGAGGAGTATTGTAATGAGAGAGACTGAGAGGTAAAGGTAACACCGTTATTGATGATTATTTAATAAAATMTTTTTGGATTTTAGCGTGACAGAACTACCTGGTGGGCGGTCAATATTATGAAAGCTTAGAAATAAACGAAAAGATGATTGCATACCTGAATTTGAGTTTAAGATTATAAGTTTTATGAAAGCAATTGATCCTAAGTACTTTAAAATAGATAATATG
>NW_017536970.1:265790-267932 GCF_001853355.1 Bactrocera latifrons | reverse complement strand
ATCCTTTCTGAAAGTCCGCCGAGTTGTGGTCTTGGAATCGGCAAATTCCGGTTTTTAGCAAAATTTTCATTACTTCGATCGGGTCTTCGTTTTAGTAACGCTTCAACAGCTGGAAGATTTTTACGACCATAAAATGACAAAAGCGCAGCAAAATTTGTAATTGGTGTACGATTATTTTGATTAAAAAAGAAATTTTTTTTAATAAATAATTCATTGTAATTTTTTCTATATGAACATACCTCCATTGTAAGAGCACTATGTTTAACTTTTGTACCGATAATCCTTATTCACCTGCTCACAAGCATACGTCTACTTATATAAATATACATAAATAAAGTGCTTACACTTATATTGATTTATCTTCCTGCGGAAATATGTTAAGCCAAATCACATGAACACCTAAGTCCACATTTGTACACAGCGATTACAGTATTAAAAGGATTTGTTAGCAATTGAAATAGCTTTACTMACTTAGCAACATAAACATATTATCATTCAGACAAATCAGAGATGTGCGTTTAGGCTTTCAGCTAAGGGGAAATACTAGAAACTCAGATAAGTGAAGTATGAGAAGTGAAAGGTTGAAGACAAGCAGTAGAAAGTCTTAAAAATTTAATGTGATTTWGTATTGTTTTATGTTCGCTACGAAGATAATTTGCATGTAAATCGAGTTTGCTGAATGAATATAAAATTTTAAATGCGAATKAATGAAATAAATTCGCCAAAAAGTGAGAATTTTGCAAATTACTAAATAAATGGTAATTCAACATGCAAATAGTATCTAACTACAGTTATTTTTCGTGATTTTTTAAACTAAATATTCCGTTCATTACATATTTTTGTTAATTCTGAGACGTTCATTCTAAAACGGAACGAAGTGTACCATAGAAAACTTAAACTCGATYAGTAAAACCTGCATATCCSAAGAAAGTATGGCTATACCATATAAACTTTATTAGCAAAGAGTTTTACTAAAAAAATATTTTAGGCTTTAAAGTGTTCTTTTCGGCTATGGATGCGAAAAAACTAAATCAACAATGTTTGCACAAATTGATAAAGTGCTTTCATGTCTTTAATAACATATCAAAAATTTAAAGAATTAAAGAGAATTCTAAAAGAAAATATTAAAAGATTATATGTTGGGTAAAGCAAATAGCATGTTACTTATACGCACCGGCGAACTATAGAATATTCAATATTTCATTCAATCGTTTAATATAAGCAATAACATAACCAACTACCAATGACATTTTGTATTCGACAATCGCTCAAGTGTTGYACAAATGAAAATTTTGTCAACATTGCTAATGACACTCATGGCATACGTATATACAGAAATGTATATATTAGTTGCGATAATTTTTAGTGAAGTTTAAATGAGCTAATTTCGATTCTTGAAGGCAAAACATTTGTATGCAAAATAAACAACATTTTGTCAATAAAGTTTAACAATTTTTCCATATAGAAACTAGGGTAGGCCAAGACAGGATTGCAAATACTGATTTAAGGAATGATGGACCTAAAAATGAAATTCATTATTGTTTGAATTTGTAATCCCGGGATACCAGGCTAAAAACTAAAAACTAGGTATTACAAATCGGATATCTAATTTTTAATCCAAAAATTTTGAATTTAAAAATTCGAAACTTAGTCAGTCAATCCTAGTTTGTATTATAAAACTATTTTTGTCTAATTGCTGTGATCATTTCGCGTATTATTCTTAAATRTGCGATGTTTGTTGTAAGCGATTTTGTTGTGAGCCAAGATGAGCCCATAAAAATTCGGCATGAGCACCCACAATTAGAAGATTCACGCATATATACATATATTACCGCCTTTAGAACATATACTCGAACTCATATAAGCATTGACACTAACAGCGCCCGCATCTAAGTCTGCGCTAATGGAACGTGAATAAGTAGTTATCGTTAGCTGCTTTTTATCGTTCCCTGCTGTTGTTTAAAAATATAATGAGAGAGTCGAGAATCCAACGAACGTCAGTTTACTGATAAGGTTCTGGTTCATTTCCTCAGCCAGTTAAGCGTATGGTGAGAGCGCGTTAAATATTTTATTAGCTTCGCTTTACTTTTTTTCATTTGTTTTTGTACATAAAATTAACATATATACATGGGTGTATATTGT
>NW_017536970.1:256134-264469 GCF_001853355.1 Bactrocera latifrons | reverse complement strand
AAAAAAAAACACATTTACTTGTTAAAAAACTAATTCGATTACATTTGAATTTCGTTATGTTAAACTCACCTTTTCTGCTTTTTCCGCTTTTATTCCAATTTTCACACAGATATATGAAAACGGAAAACAATACTTTGATTAATTATTGTTTTATTTACAGTCATCTACTTAAATATTTTGGTATACTATAAAGGTAAAACTATCTATAAGTATAATATAAATATTTAATTACTTAGCTCTTTTATTTCACATCCTTGATTGYACCTACACCTATATGGTACMTAACATAAAGTCGATTCTACACCACATATTTAGATCGCTTTTTGCCAATTAGAGCTAGTAACGTGTCATTACTTCTTATCACTAATCGATTTCACACTCCAAACTGGTATCAGGATATAATATRCATAAAAAGTATCCGGAACTTATAAATAAAACCCAAAATATTTYATTATTTATTAATATTTATTTTGTCGCCTTCAAAACAATCCCCGCCAGATGTGGTGCACTTCTGCCAACGGTTTTTCCAGTCTACGAATCAGTTTTCGTAATAACTTTTTGGGTTRGCCTTCAGMTCCTTCAGCAAACTTTGTTCTATCCCTTTAATCGACAGAAACCGGGTTCCACAGAGCGATAATTTCAGTTTGGAGTACAAGAAAAAATCACACGGAGCCAAATCAGATTAATACGGTGYTTGATCGATACTATTCCTAGCATTTTTGGCTTTATATTAATGCATTCTCAAATTCGGCCCTTTTCTACGGGTGTATCACGCAAACGCCTCAAAACGGCCAACTATTCCTTATAACCTTCTGTAACTCCGGAACAAGCTCAGAATGTACCAAACCGCGAATATCGAAAAAAATGAATTTTTGAGCGGCTTTGGCGTGGTTTTTTGGTTTTGGCAAGTTTTTTCCCCTCCATCCCGATGATTGTTGACTTTTTTGCATGTTAAATTCATAAACCCATGACTCATCGGCAGTTATAATGCTACTGAGGTGTACCGACATAAAGAGCTGTTGCAATCAAATTGGTTGGCAGATCGCTCTAATATTTAGCATAGTAACTAAAGACAGTCCTTCCGACTTAGCATAATAAATGTTTTACCCGGGGAACATAAATTATAATTTACAGGTACCGTTTTGTCACAATGTATAAAAGAATGCAACAACACGATTACGAGAACAAACAACCAAAGAGATTGTAAAGAAAGGCAGTATATGGGAAATTTTATGAAAAAAGCGCTCAAAAAGTGTGCAAAGGTTAACAAATCGCTGAGCTTTGTATGTATCTTTAACATGCTTTTCAAGGTCCTTTGGCAAAAAATGGCATTTATATCTAATTTAATACCATTGCCGTTTTTTTCCTTGATCTGCCTTTTTCCAATTTTCGCCATAAGCAGTACTTACTTTAATGAAAGTTCATGCRTTCCTTAAAACCAAATAAAAACTTATTAAGCATGTGACTAATAACATGAGCATTGAAAACACGTGGGTCGCAAAATACCTGTAATCACTAAAAGAGTTAAGAGTAGTTTATTGATATTTTGTGTGTCCTTRAATCCACGATTATCATCATATTCGACGATGTCATAGAAGTGTTTGAAGCACCGCTATCGTATTTTTATACATTTCTCCCGATCAATCAACWCGAGCTTGAGCGATCGACAGGGAACCAACGTGAAAATTCCTTTAACTGTCAAATGTCTATGCAATATTGAATGTATGCTGGTCCCACTAATGCATATTGTTGCCTCTATCTTATCTTAAGTTTTAATATCAGTTTGCCCAATAATTTCCGGAACAACAACTGATTTTGGACGACCTTCACGAAATTCATATTGTAGTGATCTACGATCGATGAGTCCACGTTAAGCGTTTTCGGGATCAAGGTTCTGCGAAAGATTTATGGTTCTTGGCGTATTGGCTTCCGCGAATATCTCATTTGATGGAACGATGAGCTGTATGAGATATTTGACAGCATTGGTATAGCAGTACCTGCCAGAGGAAGACCTCCACTCCGTTGGAAAGATCGAGTGGAGAAGAACTTCGCTTCGATTGGAATCTGCAATTGGCGCCACAATATGAAAAGAAGAAACGACTTGCTTGATGTCGAAAACTCGGCTGTAACCGCGGTAACAGTGTCTACCCCCGTAAAAAAGAGTAAGTGACCTACGACATCGAGATCACTATACAAGTATTTGATAGGACTTCATAACACAAATAAAAAAACGTCGAAAGTTCTAAAAAATATATGCGCATAATTTAATTCAATTTGTCGTGATGAATATTYTAAGTTACTGTAAACAACACAAATAGCGTTCGTATGTCAAAATGAGTATGTATAAAATCAAAAATGTCAAGCTGTACGATAATRTTGTGAATTGCAAGATTGCAACACTACGTTTTCCAAATCCCGAAATATAAGAGGCAACCTACGTACCTTTATAATTAATCTAACACAAGTTTTCATACGCTTTCTGTGATRTCTATAGATTGGCGCCTCAAATCCGCGCCCGCCTGGCAACTGCGTGTGAAACTTTACGGCACACTGAAACGCCTGATGCCGTACTGATGTGTTTGTGTAATACTCACTGTTGTCCTCTGTTTAAGATATTAACATCTAATGCTAAAATATATATTTATCTCTACCTCTGTCATTACTTGGCATAATTATATTTTAACATAGATTATGACAAAGTAATGATATTCAAAGAACACAAGCACGTACAGTTCTTTAGTGTTTTTCTGCAAATGCTCGCACATACACGTACTACATATACACTATCGCATCTACCAGCATTAATTTCTTTTAGACTTTATTAAATACGTTAAATACGTTAAATGAAATATCACTTCAAGCACTTTTGTGTTAGAGAGCGTTGCACTTGACTTTTTCAGCAGTCTGCACGAGTAACTTGGTTAATTTATTTTGGCATAAAATGGAACAGAAACACAGTGAAATGAAACGAAAATCAATTTAAAGCCAAAAGCCACTAAAAACGAATTTAAAGATTTTCGTATGTGACGATAATATACATACTCACACACATACATAACATAGCCTTAAGGATCAAAATCAAACAAATCTCCTTAGTAGATTTTCATTTTTTCTTAAATGACGTATGTTACCATTATTTGAAACAATAAAGTCTAGAACTTTGGGAAATAATACTTTAAATCAATTCTCGTGCAATAAAGTGTATTTCAGTACATGAGTGTTAGTATTGACAACAAAGTGACAAGCTGTAATCGACTTGTAGCCTGAGAACCCCATTGTTATGCCGACGSTAGTTGTTGTTTTGTAACTTTTACAAAAGACAAATATTTTGCTGAGTGCTTCCAAAGAGGACATCACGAACGTCTATAAGCCACATGTTGGCAAAATGCTGCAACCCATAAGCCTTTACCTTTACTTTACAAGGAAACTCTCAGCCACTTCAATTAAAAGTACATATATATGTAGTTGTTTCATTACTTCCACTTTTTGGCTTGCGTTGACTGAAAACAACCAAGGAAACATAAACGTTTATCYCCAAAACGTGGATCAAAAGAGGGATGAGTATGGAGGCTTCAGAACGATAACTTAAGTGGCACTTGTAACTCGTAATAAAAGGATTTTTCGCAATATTTGATTAAAGACTTTAATAGTAGAGGTAGTTCTTCATTAAATTACCTTTCTGTTCCTTATATAAAATTTACGAATCATAAAAAAATGCATGAAGAAGAAAATGAAGTATAAAGACAAAATATTATAAAAAAAAGCAATAACAGATCTTGTTATATTTACGTACGATGTGCTTATTTCGTAATTTACTTTTTAATATATTATATATGTAAAGTAGTTATGAAAGTATCAAAGTCCCTCTGAACCGTATTTCCACTATAATGAGATAGATATCTCTCAAACCAAACATATTGGTCAAAAATTTGCGTATATTAGTGAAATAAAGTCTGTATTTTTTTTTTTTTTTTGTTTTTTTTGAAAAATTTTGTTCGGTGCTACAAGTGAATCAAATCTATGTAGACCTTCCCCATAGTCAAACTATTTTTAGCTTAATAATTTCCTCGGCTCTTTATATATACTGTGCGGTATGTCAATAAAACCTCAAATTTCACGTCCAAAAATTAAAAAGACAATTATAATATCAAACAGATATCTCTACATCCGTGTTACTAGTTTCCAACAAGACGAATTCGATTTTGTACATTTGTGTGAACTATTTGGTGTTCACAAAAGATGCAGACAGTAACGTTTGTGCTAAAACAAAAATAAAGTGGAAAGCAACAGTTAAGAAGTAAACATATTGATGAAACTACACAACGCACTGCCCCAAAAAACAAATGTCGATAAGGCAAAGGCAGTATCCATGTTTTGCGCCATTAGAGGGGCCTGCGCTTTTAGAACGATCTCACATGAAGTGGCCAGTTCCATATCTGGCCTTATGCCGCCTGATTTAATGGCCTCAGAGCTAAGTAAGGCCTATCAAAATCTAAAGCTATAGGCGCCAAACGGCCGACGGGCGAAAAAGTAGCGACAGGTGAGCCTCGAACAGTGGCAATAGGATGCGGCAGAAAAGGAAAATGGGCCCATAGGCTCATAAAGAACCTACCAGGCTGAATTGACATATAACACGAGGAGATAGATTTTCATTTAACGTA
Source organism: Bactrocera latifrons (assembly GCF_001853355.1). NCBI lineage: Eukaryota > Metazoa > Arthropoda > Insecta > Diptera > Tephritidae > Bactrocera > Bactrocera latifrons. The sequence continues at coordinate 259,808 of NW_017536970.1, read as the reverse complement.
ATTCTTGACGGGCCATGGGTGTTTCGAGGAGTACCACCAGATTCAGCCACTTTAACGACACCAAATTTTCATTCTGYAGCAGTGCCGATGAAAATGCGAAGCACGTCATTTCCGCGGAGAAAGTGAAGACCTGCTGAATAATAGGGAATTTGTGAAGAGTAACTAAAAGTATCGAGTTCCGAGGAACTACTTGTGTGCATCAAACAGGGAGCGTACCGATACGAAGAAGTCTAATAGCCGCAATGCAGTGGGTTACCGTAAGTTAAAAAATCCGTTCTAGTCCCAGTGACGATACCAATAAGGGTATTTGGACGAAAGATGTTGGCAATTCTTTTATTACAGTGTCAAGATTGTTGAAATTGGACTACACACCACGCGCCCCTCCCATATAACACAACTTTAAATTCTATTTGAACGTTTCATTTTTCAGTGTAAAAATTAAGAAAGAGTTTAATAAAACGTCTTACTCAAATAAATCATTTGAAGTATGTCAAATTATGAGCAAAAATTGTGCAAATCTGACCAAAATTGCTCAAGCCTCTACCGAATATATGGAGCCAGAGCCTTAACCTGATTTTTTACCGAAAATATCGGCCAATGTGAGATATTTATAATTAAAATTTGGAGAAAATCCTTTCCAGATAGTAGTAAGTCTGTGTGTTACTAATGGGTTGAATCGGGCAAATACTTTCCTTAGCCCCCTTATACCTAATATAAAGATTTTCGAACTTCTGGTTGACTTTATACCGCACATATCCGTCAATTTGTTATTTATCTTAACAAAACTACGAGAGCGTGTTTTTCAAATAAAGCTACATCTTTGTGCTTAAGATGGCTAAAATCCTTGCAAGTTGTTAAAGTAGTTCTTACGGTTTGGTTTGTTGTGAACCTAAAGCTACATCTTTGTGCTTAAGATGGCTAAAATCCTTGCAAGTTGCTAAAGTAGTTTTTACGGTTTGATTTGTTGTGAACCTTTTGAAGTCATAAATCACCACTCTCTAGGTTTTTGGAAGAAAATTCTCAATTCCTAGTCATTCTTACATACATTTATGCTTAAACAAACTTTTTRTGTTGCATTTGAGTTGTGTTGTAGCAAGCATTAGCGGAGCATGCAGCTGCGTACAACCTCAAAGCACACTGCCTTCCTTTAACAGAAAGTTATAATATCTTATCTTCATTAGTGCACTCGCGTGCGTTTCGTTAAGGTCAAACCACAAATTTAGAAAACTACTACGTACAACCTCAAAGCATACTGCCTTCCTTTAACAGAAAGTTATAATATCTTCTCTTCATTAGTGCACTCGCGAGCATTTCGTGAAGGTCAAACCACAAATTTAGAAAACTACTTATGCACAACAGTGCGGGAGAGTTTTGTAACGGTAAGTGCACTTATAGCATTAATATAGCATTAATAAATTAAATTTTGAGCAAACTCTTCTGAACTGCTTAAATCCAAATTTGTTGTTTTGGAAATTGCAAGGAAGTTATAAGCTAAGATTAATGCTCACTTAAAAGAATATTTAACTGACCTTATCTTAATGCAATAGAATGAAATGTAAATTTCAAGTTGTTGAGACATTATACATCACATAATTATCAACTAATCAGAATTCACTCAGATAAACCTACACAGTTTTATTAGGTGCTGATTCATACAAATCACAAATTTTCGAAAATTATTTGCAGCCAAGTTTACAACCATTTTTGTGAAAGTGGCTGAACTTCTATGAAATAGGCACCATCAGTTGCTTTTCARCAAGCATGAAGATAATCCAATAATGAAATTGTCAAAAGAGACAAACACGATATAAAGCAAGAGAAAACACACGTACACAATGTTATATGAATTTTTAGCTTTTTTAGCGAAACACACAAATGACACGTTATTCGTGATGAATTCGGCACTCTTCTTATTGAATCAAATTTTTAAATCATAATTTTAAAGTAAACCGGCTTTTAATAACTGTTTTTATACATATTATTTGCAAAGGTTGATTTAGATTATAAAATATCATCATTCGTAAAGGACAAAAATTAATTTTTAATAAAAAAAAATATTTAATTTTATTACTAAGTAGTACTACCGTGAGCCACTGAGGAGCAAAAATGTACGCGCTTGTGCAAACAGCACTTACAAAATCGACAGAAACTTTAAATTATTTTTAAAATGATACCGTTTAATATAAGTAAACAAAACTAAAATGAACCATACACAGTTGCAATGAATGTATAATATTTGCTTTAAATTATTATTTTTGCTGAGGCTATTATATTTGCCTCATACCATATAGCTCTCTCAAATTTTATATATAGCGTAAAACAAATAGCACTGTCTAGCAAAAGTATTTTTTATCACACGAAAACTCGAAGCAAACTTTTATTGATCTAGGACCACTAGACAATAACATCTGTACGGTACCTGATAGTTTAAGTTTTCTTGTGACATCAGTTACATTTRCTTAAAGCAATTTTCGCTCAATATAGAAATAAATATAGCTCAAAAAATCTAAAACATCTCAATTATATCGAAAAACATGACCCAAAGTATTCCACACACAAGTACAAATACTTTTCGGTCACTTTATATTAAACATTATTTTCTACTTTTAAAATTAATATGCCTAAAAATCAGGTTTATTAGTGTTTTTAAAAAACTATTTAGCCGCACGTGGTGTTTTCACTTTCTTTAAGGGTGTGTGAGTACATTTTTCTTTACATGACATAATGAATTTTTTTTTTTTTTTAATTTTTTACCGGGCTTATCAAACTGTTTGAACACTCAGCCATTCAGTTTCAATGCCAATAAAAATGTTACAAAGTTACGTGAAGTTATTAAAAGCGTTAAAAAGTACCTATAATTTTCGTGCGCTTCACTGCACCCAAAAGGACTTCTCTATTCTTAATGGTAGCACATTTCGCCTTGTCCGTCGCTCACCCAATTTTGCCGGAAAGAAGCTTAAATGAGAGTCCAACATATTTAAAAACATTTTACATCCCAAAGTTTTATATGACATTATAAGTTCATTAATAAAGTCTCTATTTGATTTATGTCATGGTTTTCTAAAAAATTTGAGACAACGTTCACAAAACATTTCCAGACCATTCAATTCTTCTTCAAAGCTCTTATCCCTTATCAGTTGCTCTAAATATTCCATCTTTATTTTTTGCCTCGCTGAGTTTGGGGAATTTCTCTTGCCGATATACAAATCAAATGGCATCTCTAGGAATAGCCCTTACTCTTTATACCCCGAACAGGGTATATTAAGTTTATAACACCGAGAAGGAAGCGTCAGAGACCCTATAAAGCATATATAATTGATCAGTATGTTGAGCTTAGCCGATTTAGCCATATCCATCTGTTTGTCCGTCTGCCTATATATATACCTCAACTTTTAAGATATCGTTTTGAAATTTTTCAAACGTGAATTTCTCTTCAAGAAGCTGCTCATTTGTCGGAACTGCCGATATCGGACCACTATAACATATAGCTGCTATACAAACTGAACGATCGGAATAAAGGGCTTGTATGGAAAACTTTCGCATTTGACGTGGTATCTTTGRCATAGATTACTGCTTAAGGTAATATTATAATCTCCGAAAAACTTGTTCAGATCGGATTATTATAGCATATAGCTGCCATACAAACTGAAGGATCAAAATCAAGTTCTTGCATA